>NC_056739.1:1393037347-1393079847 GCF_019279795.1 Protopterus annectens | reverse complement strand
TCAATAAAGGGAGACAATGACATCCCTGTATCTAGAAGCAATCCCCTTGTTTATGAGCTTTATAATACAGAAGGATTTCTCACCACAGTAAACACATGCCGGTCAAAATTTAGGTCATTGTACACATACGTTTCCAATTCCCAAACTACTGAGTCAGCTATTAGGGGTGTGTTTTCAGTGTGGTATTTTTCTGGGGGAGTTGAGTTTCCAAAGCAGACAATAATGCTTTTTTTGGCATTTAGCTTTAGTCCATGAGTCTGGCACCAATTATTTGTTTGGGACAAGCCTTCCTGTAGGACAGCTTGAGTCTTTTTGGGGATTCAATCACCATTCCTAGCTTGTGGTCATTTGCAAAGCCTTTTTGTATTAGCTTTTACTACTAAGAAGTGGATGCTGAACAGAAGAGGTCTCAACACTGAATCCTGGGGGACTCCATTGATGTCTGGTCTTTTTGTGGAGATAATTTTCCCTATTTTGATTTCCTGCAACTTCTCTGTGAGCCAATTGGTAATCCAGTCGGTGATTATGGGGTTTATTCCTACTTTATTAAGCTTTTCTACTATGGCTGATTGGGGGATTGTGTGAAAAGCTTTGTCCAGGTTGAGGTAGGCAGTATATATTATTTTACCTTTGCCCAGTCTTTGTTGACCATTTCAAAAAAGTCCACTATGATGAGTAAGCATGGCCTGCCTTTGATGAATGCAGACTGAGACAGGTCCAATATTTGGAGGTTCCCTATGTCCTTATTGATTAATTCCATGATAATTCTTTCCATAGTTTTATATATGAGGCTGGTCAGCCTTATGGGTCTGTAACTGCCTGAGTCAATGGAAGCTCCTCCCTTATACAGATGATTTACTGTTGCTGTTCACCTTCACTTGGTACAAAACCCTTTTGGAGGCTAAGGTCGAACCGTGTTGGTGGTGTAAATTGCACTTCATGCTATTCAAGATGCATCCTGGGATATTGTCAGGACCCAGCGACACAGTACTTTATCTCTCTCTCTCACTCTTTATACATATATATATATATATATATATATATATATATATATATATGTATATGTATATGTATATGTGTGTGTGTGTGTGTGTATGTGTGTGTGTGTGTGTATGTGTGTTTGTGTGTGTGTGTGTGTATAAATTCACCCCTGGTGTGTTGCCTATGTCTCTGATGGACAGAGGCAGTCAGTAAATCACCCCCTATATAAATAAAATTTGCGGGTCACATTTGAAGTGCATGGCTAGACTTATAATGGTCCTAGTAGTCATTAGCCTAGTATACACCTATGAACCTATGAATAGAAAACAGAGAAAGAGAGAGAAACTGTTTCAGAAGTGCTGTCTTCTTTGTCATCTCTCATGGACTGCACTTCACTAATATATATAATATTCTACTCCTGTGTGTGGGCATCACAAGATTTACCCACTGTTAAATTGCTCATGCTCATTTGTGATCAAACCATGCCAACCATGGGTAAATCTGATATCCACTCCTGGTCAAAGATTATTGTTAAAATATAAGTGGGTTTGAAAACCCCAGCCATAACAATAGCAGTTCTTGACTATTTAGCATTCCGCTATTTTTGCTGTGATGTTACTTTCTGTGAAATTCCAAAATGTGTCTGAAGATCATGTACTCATTTACAGTGTGTGTATGTGTGTGTGTGTGTGTGTGTGTGTGTGTGTGTGTGTGTGTGTGTGTGTGTGTGTGTGCGTGCGCGCGTATGTGCATTTTTGTGCATGTATATTAATTTGCATGTGTGCCTAAAGGCTTACACAGACACACATGCTAAAGCATGAACTTAGATTCTGAATATCAACGTACCTATGTGAATTGTATTAAAATCATTTGATTTATCCAAACCGGAAATCATGCATATGTGCAGCACATAGACATGTACTGCCAACAGGATAATAGGAACATTAGCTGTGCGGTCAGCTTATTTGTACTGTAACTGCAGTGCTTTGGTGCTCTTAAATGATAGTCTGCACTGCGTACAGATTAACTTAATCTTGTTACTGAATATACAGCATTCTTTACCAAGACTAAACAGTTTACATGTTTAGAAAAGGAATTAATTAATGCAAGTAAAGCAAATCACTGCTTTAGGTGTTAGATAAATGTATTTTTTTTACATATGTATAACCATCACTAGGGTATGTTATAATTTACTGGCAGAGTACTAGTTGTTACATTCTCAATGCTGTCTTATTTTGTTAGATTTTGGAGGAGAGAATGATAGTAAAAACTGACCAAATGTATATAAAATATATATCAATGCTGCTCTCAGGCGAGTGCAAACACACACATACACACACACACACACACACACACACACACACACACACACACACACACACACACACACACACACACACACGTGCGGGCGCTTTGCACAACAGTGTCTGTTGCAAGGTGATTCAGAGTAAAGCAAGGTTTTAACATATGTTTATTAATTGGCTGAGAAAATTCCTGGAGTTTGTATGAACTACATTTTTTTCCAATAACATCTTTTGATTAAACTTCAGTTATTTAAAGTTCCACAATGTCTTGAAGAGAAGTTGATTTTATGAAGTATTGTTTAGATAACGTTATTGTTTGTTTTTCATTATAAAGTGGTACTGCTGATGGCATATTTGTAACTACTGAACATTCTTTTTCTTGTCCATTATTTTAACAATAATTCACATTTGGCTATGGGTAATACAGGATTTATACAAGGCTTGTATGGTTTGATTATGAGGGAAAAGCCCAAGTGATCAATATACAACCAAATGTGCACTACTGTTATTACACAATGACATTTTTTTAAGAAAATAAAACTTTTACCTTTTCTAAGTAATGGCATTGTATAAAAGGACTTTAGTGTTTTTTTCATTGGCTGTTCTCTCTTGTAGGGGACATATGTGTTGTGCATATGTTGATCATGCAACATGCCTGTGCTTGCACAGTACTCTAGTTTCCACTGCCTTTTTTTTAAGAACAATAGTGTGTGTGTGTTTGCATGTGTGTATGTGCGTGTTTGTGTGTGTATGCAAGTGTTTAGCTCTTGCCTTGGACACTTCTGATATCCCAATACAGTTATTTTTTTAAGTAAATATGAGTGTGCCTCCACAGTGTTTTTTGGTGCCGGGATATATGTTTGCAAGCTAGTACTCAACTAGCATGCTTTAATTTTGTAATAGCTTCAGTATTTTTTTATTTGTAATTTGCTCTTTTACTAATAGCATTTAAAGCAGAAAAAAACAGCATTTATAACTGCTCTCAGTTTGGTAGCCATTAGCTGCAGTGATCTTTATTTATTTATTGACAGTTGATTACCGGAAAGTCCGACTGGGTGGAAGCCCATTTTCAGCAGAGGCCTGGGGAGAAAAGCTCCAAATTATTACAAAACATTTTTAAAACAATAATTTTGCAGTCTTCAGAAATAAAACAAAAACATCTGCAGTTTAAATAATTATAACAAATTCAACACAATATAAAAACATTGGTTAAAAATCGATACAAGTTATATGACAGTGATTTAATATTTAGAGAAATTTTAGGCAGTTTGTAGATAAATTAAAGGTAAGTTAGTCTGCTACAAACAGGAATTGCAATATGAAGTGAGGAAAAAGCATGCTTATAATAGAGAGAAAGTCAGGGAAGAGAATTTGATAGAAGTAAGGAAGTAAGTGAAGAAGGGAGAATAAGGTGGTATAAGAAATGAAAAGGTACCTCTTCACATTTAGGGATAGAGTTTATCCTACTTTTGAGCAAGAGCAGAGCCAGATTTTAGCCGGGGAGTCTTTCAGAGTGGTTTTGAAAGATGGGAGAGAGGATATTGACCTGATGGATACAGGGAAGGAGTTCCAGGCCTTAGCAAACTGGTATGAGTACAGACAATACCCGGCAGATTTGATAGGTTTGTTGACAGGAGGTTTTGGTCACTGGATTGCAATGACAGACTGTGAACATAGTTGCGAACAATGTTTTTTAGTGCTGGACAGGCAGATGGATTCTGGATAATTTTATAAGTGGTAAGAAGCTGTATATGTTAGCTTAGGGTTTTCAGTGCTACACAGTGGTAGGTTCTGAAAGGGTATTTGCTGCAAATTTAGCAACTTTGTTATAACACTGTTCAAGTTTTAATTTTTTTGAAGCCTGAAGGTTAGTAAGTGCCATAAATAAGTGTGGGAATGAGATAAGTAGTGCCAAGTATAGTTTTAGTTGCATCAGTGAGAAAGTTTTTAACTTTGTAAAGCATACCTAGTTTTTGATGAGTTTTTCTTATGCAATTTTGTATATACAGGTCAAATGTAAGATTATCATCCACTATCACTCCTTGCTATGACTTCAATAGTTGCATTATCAAGAGAGAGGACTTTAAATTTTATTTTTTCATGAGAGAGGGATTTGGGGAAAAAAAGAATAGTTTGGTCTTTTTTGGGTTGAGTATAAGTTGTTAGTTACAAAGACATGTTTCAGTGGCTGTATAAGCTTCCCAAGTAATTCTTGGAGGTCTACCATATTGTCAGATGTGCAAATGAGAGTTGAATCATTTGTGTATTGTATTAGAGTTGCCTGTTGTGTGGATGTATAGAGGGTATTGGTGAAAATGTTAAAGAGGAGGGGACCAAGGATAGAGCCTTGTGGTACACTGGTGGTGACTGGGAGGTAAGGAGAGTGAGTAGAGTGCTATTTTACTGACTGATACCTGTTGGACAGGTAGATTTTGAATCACAGAAGGGTGGTCTGGGAGAGAACTAGTGAGGACACAATGTAAAAGTTTGTTGTGGCAAACTGTGTCAAAGGCTTTAGACAAGTCTAAAAATAAGGAAGAAACTAGTTTGCCATTATCTCTAGTTTATTGACAGTAAGATGGGTGTTGCTAGTACTACGGGAAGGACAGAAGCCATGTAATGTAGAGGATAGGAGTTCTTCCTGCAGGAGATAGTCTAGCAATTGTTTTTGAATAAATTTTTTAAGTATTTTGGCGAGGGGAGATAAGATTGCTATAGGTCTAAAGTTATTAATGTTATTTATTTATTTTTTGCATTTGTTAACTGGGAAAGTCCACTGGGCCTAGAAAGAGCCCATTTTCAGTGGAGGCCCGGGCAGAAAAGCTCCACATGATTACATAACAAAGTGAAATATTTATACATAGAACTAGGCATGCTGACATTATTTTTACATTCAAACAAGTAATAAAATTAATAGCAACTGCAGTGATAATGTTTACAGTCAAAGAGTAGTATAATGGTACAGTTGGCATACATATCTGCAGTATACTTAGCAGCAGAGAAGAGGTATAGAGTGGAAAAGGAGGAGCTAGAAGGGCTAGAGGAGAAAGACATATGCTATGGAGACAGAAGGAGTATGTAGGGAAGAGAGAAGGAGAGGAAGAGTTTGTAGTGTAAAAGGTTCAAGTTGAGATTCCAGAGAGAGGAATTAGGTGTCGAGGTAAGTGGTTGGTGTGCAGGAGCATAGTCAATGAGAGGAGAGATGCGATTTGAGTGATTTTTTGAAGGTGGCTGAATTGCTGATAGTTCTGAGTGAAGTAGGAAGATTATTCCATAACTTAGAGGCAGCATGAGAGTACAACATTTGGCCGGCTGAGGGCTTGTTGACTGACAGTAGCATCTTGTTTTCAGACCTGAGTTGGCGATTAGGATGGTATAGGCTCATTATAGAGGACAAGGAAGGGCAGGATTCAAGTCGATAGATTATTTTGTGGGCTGTAGTTAATTGTAGATATGTGAGATGATGGGATTCTTGCCAGTTGAGTTGGTGCAATGAGGAGCAGTGGTGGGTGGAAAATTTTGCATTAGTGGCAAATTTAGCGACTTTGTTGTAGCAGGAGTCTAGTTTTCTTTTTAAGTTGGACTGTAGATTTGTGAGGATGAGAGCACCATATAGTAGAGTTGGAAGTAGGAAGGATGAAGAGAGGGCTATTTTAGTGGAGTGGCTAAGAAAGTAGCTATGTCTATAGAGAGCACCAAGCTTTTGATATATTTTTTTTAATGTTGCTGTAGATATGAAGGTCAGCTGTTAATTTGTCATCAATGATGGAAAAGCTGCAGAAATACCTCACAAAGAGGATTACCGGCCTCAAACAGATGCCCTACGCAGACCGTCTCAAAAAACTGCAGCTTTACTCCATCTCATATCGCCTACTCAGAGGCGATCTCTGCCTAACACACAAAGCTATGTCAAACCCAGAGCTGTTGGACATGCTGCACTTAAAGAAATCCCAATCCCAATGAGCTACACGCTCTAAGGACCTAAACCTTGTCACCACAATAAACAGAACATGCTGGAGGGATAGATTCCTGTCCCAGAGGCTTCCCATACTCTGGAACAAACTACCTATCTATATCAAACAAAGCTCCTCATTAGCACTCTTCAAGAAAAATCTTGATGATTGGATGGGAGATAGGAAATTCACCCCGGGGATCACTTCTGTGGCTCTGCTCGACAGTGGTATAGGAAAATAATTTTCTTGGGTGGCGAAAGCCAGGGTACCTTTTGGCTAGGCTTGTATAGGCCCTAGGGCCAATTGCCTAGTACCTACCTATGAAGCTATGAACCTATGATGACACCTAACAGTTTAGTTCTAGGGATGACTTCAAAGGTAGTGTTGTTTTGGTAATGGAGAGATAAAAGAGCTTTGTCAATAGGGCTGAATTTAGTGGGGGTGAATACTAAGAGTCTGGTCTTATTGAGGTTGAGGGCGAGATAGTTTTGGGACATCCAGGTTTCAGTAGAAGTGAAAGCTTCTTGGGGAAGATGCTGTAAAACAGTGGGAGATTTAGAAGAGCAGATGATGGTCGAATCATCAGCGTATTGGATAACAGTGCTGTTGGTTAGGGTATTGTGAAGGTCATTGACAAATATACTAAATAGGAGGGGACCTACAATTGAACCTTGGGGGACACCTGTGTTTGTGCTGATGAAAGGGGAAGAAGACTGCTGCCATTTAGTAGATTGCTGTCTATTGCTGAGATAGCTAGTAAGCCACTTTAGGGTAGGGGAAGATAGGTTGAGGTTAGAGAGTTTAGTAAGTAGAAGGGAGTGGGAGACAGTGTCAAATGCTTTAGACAAATCAAGAAAGAGAGCAGAGACTATGGAACCAGCATCACAAACTCTATTTACTATGTCCAAGAAGGGAATTAGGGCAGTGTTGGTGCTATGTCAAGGCCTAAACCCATGTTGAGTAGCAGAGAGTATGCGGTGGTTTACCAAATGGCTTATGAGCTGGGTGTGAATGCATTTCTCTAGTATTTTGGAGCTGGGGGAAATTTTACCGATCGGACGGAAGTTTGAGATTTCTGAATTGGAGCCGCCTTTGTGAAGTGGAAGGACAAATGCTTTTTTCCAAATGTCGGGTATGTATGACTCTTGAATGGAACTATTGAGGAGGATACTGACAGGATAAGCAATGGAGGAAGCAGCTAATTGTAAGCATTCTGTAGGTAGGTTATCCGGGGCGTTAGTACAAGGTTTTAGTTTATGGAGAAGTTTTTGGATGGTGGATGTTGGAATGGGTGATAGTGAGAAGGTAGGTAGAGGGGTAGTGGTGGTAAGTCCTGATGGTGTTGTTTGTGAGTTAGTGTTGATGGGTGGAAAGGAGGTAGTTTTTCAATGGTGTCAATAAAGTATGTGTTAAAGAGTGAGGCTATCTCAGAGGGTGTTTTTTCAGGGTTAGTGCAGGGGTTATTGTTAGTCCCTAGGTTGAGCAAGGAATTTATAGCGTGCCATAAAGTTTTGGGGGTTTGTCTATGCTAATTTTGGATATTTTGGAAGTATTCTTTTTTTATTTTTGACACCTAAGCATTTAGCCTGGTTGCGAAGTTGTTTATATTGTAAAAGGTTAGATGGAGTTATGTTTTTTCCAGATTTTCCAGGCTCTGTCCCTAGAGGCCATACTTTGTTTTGAGGACTTTGCCAGCCAGGTAGCATGTTTTGCCTTGATTCTCTTCAGCCTGGGTGGGGCCAGGCTATTTAGGATTCTGGGAAATGTAGAATTAAAGAATTCTACTGCACCTTTGAGTGAGAGAATTTTTAGTGGACTCCAGTTAGTGTTCTGCAGGGTATTGTTGAGGGTATCAGGGGAGAAGAGTCTGTTGAATTTACTCCTTTGTGTGGAGGGATAAAGTGTGACTTTTTCCAGAGAGAGGTAACGTGGGATTCCTGGAATGACCTATTTATAAGGCTTGAGATAAGACAGGCAATGCTACTGGCTGCTATTTTAGGTACTTGGCTGGAGGTCATCAGCTGAAGAAGAGCATGGTTTAAGTTTGTTCAAGAGTTTTATAGGATGTGGACACAGATTTGAATGTGAAGGTGGATTTAGTGATATGTGGCTGTTGGGCAAGGTTGGGATTAGATGTTGAGGAATCCTTGGTTAGAGATGTTATACTATCTATAAATTAAGAGTTGAACTGTATTGCAGTTTCAAGTGGTGAGTTATCAGGAGAGGAGTTTGGTTTGAATTTTTGACTGGGATGTATGGTTTCTTTAATCAATGTCCACAATTTTTTAGGGTTGTGTTTAGTATTATACTGAAAGTTATTATAGTATAGTTTTTTGTTATTTATTTGCTTTTTAGTATGATCGTGAAGCATTCTGAAGTTTTCAAGATATTGAGGTGTTTTATATTTTTGCCATTCTTTCAGTGCTTTTTCTCTATCCTGCATTAGCATTCTACTCTTTTTGGATAGCCAGATTGCATTATTTGTTTTAGTCTCTTCATACTAGGAGGTGCACGGCTATTTAGGATATTTAGAAAAATTGTACTGAATTCATTTACAGCATTGTCTAAGGGGAGGATTTTTAGGAAGTTCCAGTTAATAGTTGCTAGTGTAGTAATGAACATTTCTGAGTTAAACTTGGAAAGGTTGTGTGTTATTTTATGAATATGCTGTTTAAATGGATGTGTGAGATGTCTAGTCATATAGATTGGAAGATGATGACTGAGAGAGTCTGACATTGCACCTGTAGTGGTGTATTTGCTAGGGCCTAATACTAGGATGCAGTCTAATAGGGAATTTGATGTCTTCCTATAATGTGTGGGGCTATTAATTAGTTGTGTGAAACCATATACGTTCATGCTATATGTAGGGGAGTTAAGAGTTTATGTCCAACCAATTGACATTCACATCACCCCTTAGTATTTTTTCTTGTGGAAATCCTATGGATATCCAATGTAGGATATCTTCCAGTATAGCTATTATGTTGTCAAGAGAGATGTAAAGTACAGTAATACATATTTGTTTATAATTGTTTATTTTGAGAAAAGCAATAAGAAACTCTGCTGAACTGAATTTTGATAGTGATTTGCTATAAGGAGAAATATGATAGGTGTTCATAGGTTCATAGGTAGGTACTAGGCTATCGGCCCAAGGTTCCCTGGCTTACGCCACCCAAGAAAGTTATTTTCCTTTGCCACTGTCGAGCAGAGACAAAGAAGTGATCCCCAGGGTGTATTTCCTATTTCCCATCCACTCATCAAGATTTTTCTTGAAGAGTGCTAATGAAGAACTTTGCTTGACATAGATTGATAGCCTGTTCCAGAGTATGGGAAGTCTCTGGGACAAAATAAACATCTTCAATCTGTTAAGCTCTTTCCTATAGTGAGACTTAAAACTTGCCCCTAGTGGTTGAAAGGCATACACCTTAACCACTATACCACTTGGCCTTTTTTGTGTTGGGTAATATTAAAGCAATACCACCGCTTTTCTTCTTTATATGGTCATTACCAATAATATTATAGCCAGGTCATGTAACTTTGAAATAATTTATCCTTGGTTTAAGCCACGTTTCAGTTACAGTGAGAATATCAGGCTTATGTTATGCAATCCAGGCATGTAGTTCAGCATTTTTATTTCTTATGCTTCTAACATTTATTGCAGCAAAAATTAGATCACCAGGGTTGAGTATTGGCTGTCTCTGGGTAATAGAAGCGTGTGGGAGGGAATTATGTTTGGGTTTATTGTGATAGGTGGGGCCAGGATTAGGGTGTATATCTCCTCCTAGAAGGATTTTAGTATATTTGGGAATTATGCATATTTGTTTTTTGGAGAAATTTTTGCACTTAATTTTGTTTTGGTTTGAGCTGAAGTGCAATTACTCAGCCTATATTTGGAATAAAGATGACCGGCAATATTAAATAGTTTTGGTGTAATGTGTGGAAAGTGTAAAGAGGAAGTATGGATAGGTAGTTGGGACAGAGTTGAAGAGATATTGTGACATATTATTGAGTCATAGTAGTATACAGATGGCACAGTAGGAGGAGAGGAATAGAAGATAAGCTGAAGACTAACATAATTAAGTACAGGAATTTGTATTTTATAGATGTCAGGTAGTGGGGAAGTAGCACTGAAGAAGGAAAGAAGTTGCAGGACAGGAGGAGAATTGGTGATGGTGGATTCTGAAAGCTGGAAGAGGACAGGTAAGGAGAGAAGTATTTTCTATAAAAGAAGAGAGGTAGGTTATCCTGGTATTTTCTCTGGAATGTAAGGAATAGAGGGTATTAAAGGCTAGAGTGTAATAATGTAGTCAAAATAAGAAGAAATTAGGTGCAGTGATCTTGTTTTTGGCACAACTACCTAATTCCTTTCTGTGAGTAAGACTGAATTAACATTGGGCAAGCTGGTTGGTCTGTTCAGTCAGTGTGCACGTTTTTGAATAATAATGAACTATATCTGTGTAACCTGTTATGCCTAAACAATAAAATGAGAAAAATTTAGCTGTTTTGCAATGGAATATCTTCTTCATATAAATGTGTACACGTTGAATGATTGCAGCATAACAAAAAATCAGTGTTTGATTTTGTAAGATTTTTTGTTCTATGAAATCAGATGGGTAAGATACTTGCATGTGCATTACAAATAAAAGATGAAGGCAGTAATTATATGGGGTCTATATTAGAATCTTGAAAGTTTAATGCTTTGAATCACTAAAGATCGAATTTTAGTGATCGTACCATTAAACCATTGAAATTCTACAAGACCCTGAAAAAAAAACAAAAAGTAAAGGATGTTTAGGCAGGGGGCAAGCCCCCCTGCACCCCCACACCCCCCACTACTTAAATATGCCAACTCCAAGGTCACACTTTAACAGAGTATGGTGCGGAAAGGGAAGATTTCCCTTTACTGCACTGTAGTGCAATCTCGGAGATGGTATATTTAAGTAGCAGGGGGTGTGAGGGGTGCATGCGTGCTTGCCCCCCTGCTTAAACCCGTCAGGGTAGGTATTTGATATTTCACATTTTTTTTTCGAAGTTATGGAACTTCAATAATATGGTTTCGACCATATTGTATTCGATGTTCTGTAACTTCGAGATAATAATATAGACCCGATTATATGTATATAGTAGGGATGGATGGCAGCATCATATCCATCTGAAGAGGAAATATTAGGAATAAGCTAGTGTCTAGCTGGAGAAGCCTGCTTACAAAACTTGCGCAGCAGAGACTCAGGAAGATAAATTCAGGCATGTGTTATTTTTGCATACCAGCTTGTCATTTGTTTCTCATATCTATTTGCAACATACTAGATATGCCATCTGCTTATCATACTTCGCTAACCAGGTCAACTATTTCTGGACAAAACCCACTTATAGGTAGGACCCAGGGAGAAAAGCTTCTTGAAAGAATAAACATTGTAATACTGCTGCACATATAAGTTTTGTATGGACCCTTACAGTGATAAACATTATTAATATCTGGCAGTATTATGGGCAGCAGTGCAGTATTTTATGTGCAACTCCGTTAAAGTGGCTAAGGCTCTAGCCACCCCTATAGTGCCTTTTTTAGGCAAGGTTCAAATGACAAATTCACCACCCTAACAGGTACAGGCAAGAAGAATCTGAGGGTATTGCTACTCAATGCTAGAAGTCTAAACCTCAAAATGCACTCACTCGAGGCTCCTTAAAATGGAGAACATCGACATCTGTGCAGTGACAGAGACCTGGTTCAAGGCTCCAGAGAGTACCTCTGCATTACCAGGCTATAATTCATACCACACCTTTCGGCCACCTAACGTGGACCGAAACACTAAAGGTGGAGGCATGTCCATATTCATTAAGGATATCCACACCTCCAGGCTAGTTGCTCAGCATAATGCATCCGAGATTATCCAAGTGCAACTAACTCTGGGCAAGACCGCAATCCAAATTGTAGCTTGCTACAGAT
This sequence comes from Protopterus annectens, assembly GCF_019279795.1. NCBI lineage: Eukaryota > Metazoa > Chordata > Ceratodontiformes > Protopteridae > Protopterus > Protopterus annectens. Next base: position 1,393,067,668 of record NC_056739.1, on the reverse strand, counting down.
CCCCCACCATGCCCCAGGATTCCCACTCCTCATTTATTAATACATTGGAAAATATTAGGGTACAACCTAACACCCTAATAATGGGCGATTTCAACTACCCTACCATTAACTGGGAAAACTACTCATGTACCAACTCTTGTGCTCAACATTTTGTGGAATTCATAAATTCCAATGCCATGGATCAACGTTTCCACACCCCCACCAGGGGCAGCAATATCCTAGACCTGGTTATTACCAACATGGGAAACTGGTGCTCCACACCAGAGGTCAATTCCTCATTGGTCAGATCCGACCACAAGCTAATCACCCTAGACATCCACATCCCTCCCCTACCCCCCATTAGGGAAACCACAGTAAACAATTTCTCCAAAGCCAACTTCATGCTTCTTAAGACAGAAGTGGCAAACTTCACAACACCCATGCTGACGGACAATAGAGGTATGACTGCTGAATCCTACTCAAATGCACTTTATAAGCACTTACACGAGTGCATAGATCGTGCAATCCCTAACAGAACCAAGATGCTATCCTCCAAAAAAAGGAAGCCAATCCGGTGGTCCCTTGCCATAAACAACCTCTACAACAGAAGAAAGAAACTGTTGCAAAAAAGAGTAAAATCCCATGATTAGAGAAACTCCCTGGTCAGCCTCAGTAAGAAGCTGAGATCCCTCATAAAATCCTCCAAAGCTAGTTTTGAAAACAAAATCACCACTGACTCTAAAGACAACCACAAAGCATTATATAGCTATGTCAAGAATCTCAATGGCAACACTCAGATCTGCTCTGAGTTACAGCACAATGGCACTAAATATACAGAACCAGCTGATATTGCCAACATCCTGGCAGATAGGTTCAGTGCTAACTTTACCCCCCTGTCATCCCCTAAAAGGCCCATCTCTATACTAGAAGAATGCAAAGTTCCTGTAATCACGGCTACACAGGTAAAAAACACACTATCCAAAGCCAAGAACACAGCATCCATGGGACCTGACGACATCCCAGGCTGTGTTCTACATGAACTACAGAATGAACTGGCAGGCCACCTAAGTACCATGTTCAATCATAGCCTCACCTCAGGCTATGTGCCCACTGAATGGCGCACAGCGACAGTTATCCCACTCCACAAAGGGGGAGCCACCACAGACCCTGGAAACTACTGCCCCATTAGCCTAACAAGCCTGGTCTGCAAGGCTATGGAACGTATCATCATGGAACTTATAAACAATGACATTGGTAATCTCCAAACTCAGGACCCCACCCAGTTCGGGTTTGTAAAATGCAGATCATGTCTCCTAAACCTGATAGACTTCTTTGAAGCAGTCACCAAAGCCGTAGATGAGGGTAAGGTGGTTCACACAGCCTATCTAGATCTCGCCAAGGCTTTCAACACCATCCCCCACTCTGGAATTATAGGTAAACTCACTAAACTAGGTATAAATCCCTATGTCACAAGATGGGCTGCCAACTGGCTCACTGACAGAACCCACACTGTGAAAGTAGCAGACTCCAAATCCAACTTCAGACCAGTGACAAGTAGAGTACCACAGGGTTCAGTCCTGAGTCCTCTCCTGTTTGGTATCTACTTCTCTGAAGTACAGGCCAACATAGAAGTTCTTTGGCTAATGAAATTTGCAGATGACTGCAAACTAGGAGCCATAATCAAAACTCCAAAAGATGTGGACATCCTACAAAAGGGCCTCACTGAGACAGATGCATGGTGTCAAAGCCATGGCCTCAAGCTCAATGACAAAAAGTGCATTGTCATCCCTTTTGGTAAAAACTCAGTACCCATGAACTATCACATAGGCGGTAGTCTACTTAACACTGAAAGTATGATAAGAGACCTTGGGACACAGGTGGACAGTAGTCTCTCCTTTGATAATCACATCGCCACAGTAGTCAGGAAATCCTTCTACATGGCACACCTCATCACAAAAGGTTTCTCATCCAGGAAAAAAGAGGTCATTGTTCCCCTCTACTCGTCATTCATTAGACCCATTATAGAGTACAATGCCCCTTTTGGTATGTACCTCACAAGACATCTACAACAACTGGAAAGGCCACAAAAATACCTCACAAAGAGGATTACAGGCCTCAAACAGATGCCCTATGCAGACCGTCTCAAAAAACTGCAGCTTTACTCCATTGCATATCACCTGTTCAGAGGCAATCTCTGCCTAACACACAAAGCTATGTCAAACTCAGAGCTTTTAGACATGCTCCACTTAAAGAAATCCCAATCCCTATGAGCTACACGATCTAGGGACCTAAACCTTGTCACCACAATAAACAGAACATGCTGGAGGGATAAATTCCTGTCCCAGAGACTTTCCATACTCTTGAACAAACTACCTATCTATATCAAACAAAGCTCCTCATTAGCAGTCTTCAAGAAAAATCTTGATGATTGGATGGGAGATAGGAAATTCACCCCGGGGATCACTTCTGTGGCTCTGCTCGACAGTGACACAGGAAAATAATTTTCTTGGGTGGCGAAAGCCAGGGTACCTTTGGCTAGGCTTATATACGCCCTAGGGCCAATAGCCTAGTACCTGCCTATGAACCTATGAGCATTAATGTTTAGTGACAGGTTGTATAGAAATGGTCTTATCTGATACATAAAATAATTTACTTTGCTGTCAAACATATAATTTTATTTTCATTGTCCACTGTTGCTAGTAAAGAGTTTTATTTCATTATATTTTGCAAACACGTAATGATGAGAATTCCTAATAAGACTTTAACAACAAAAAAAGAGACAATATAGAGCAGTGAAATAACAATACATTGTGTATGTTTACTGTATGTTACATATGTGCAGTAAACAGAAAGATAAAATATGAATTATTTGATATTAGCATCCAGTGGGTAGATAAGAAATGTCCAGTTAGGTATAAGGAGCCAGAGAACGCCTGAATGTATGGATGTGCATAAGGAGCAACTACATAGTGGTCAGTAGCAGTGAAGGACCGAGGCAAGAGAGGAAAAGCAAGATAATGGCCTAGGTTATCTGATAGTGATTCATTACTGATGTTTATACTAGATGTTAATGGTAAGAACAAGTTATGGTGGACAGCTTAGAAAAGCAAGGGAACTGGTCAGAATTCAAAAGGTAATGCAATTGGCAGACAGAGGTCACAGCAAACATGATTAGAGCTCTGTTTATCAGAGTAATGGAGGTTTATTTACTGACTGCTCATACAAGCACTTAATAAGATATGTTGTAGCTATTATTTGTTGAAGGTAATATGTCTGGGCATGGTCAGAATTTAGGCTGCTGCAACTGCATGCAGCAATAATGCTTGACAGGATGTATGTTATTGTGTAAATAACATCCCTGTCAGGGTGTTATTTACACTGTAACATAGACACTGAAGGGCATTATTACACTTAGAAACTCGACTGTCTGTAAAATTGTTCTGTTTTACTTACTTATTTATATTTTTTATTACTATATTATCATTTTATATATATTTGATGTAAAATAGTTCCTCCACCTAATGTTTTAAAGTTGCTGCAGTATATGTAAATGGTGTTGGAGGAAGCATTTTACATCCAAAATATATATATTTTTTTAAATATCTAGATATTTGCTATATTTTTGGTCCCTTACTGCTAAAATGTGTGGTTTCTTACCAGTCATTGTGGAGTGAAGTCAGTAAATAATGACATACATTTGACATTCAGACTTTATTTCCTTCAGAAAATTCATGCTAACACAAATCCTGTTATTTAACTTACTTTGTGATTTTTATAAGAATAACTTTTAAAGTCTTTTCTGATTTTTGAGTATTTGTTCCCCCTTTATTTCAGGTTTTATCCAGATTTCTTGAACTAAAATGCAGAGAGGTACGCAAAACTATTATCTACTGCTGCCACTGGTCGTCTCTCTCTTGCTCTCTCTCTCTCTCTCTCACTCTCTCACACACACACACACACACACACACACACACACACACACACACACACACACACACACACACACACACACACACACAGACACACACACACACACACACACACACACACACACACATGCACACACACACACACACACTTGCACTTCAGAAAAAGCATGCAAACACAAGTCCTCTTTTTCAAGCAACTTTGTAATTTTTTTAACAGGAATATGCCTTTGTTCACCCTTTATTTCAGGCTTAATCCAGATAACTTATCTAAGAAATGAGAGGTACGTAAACCTCCTCAGTGCTGCTGTTGCCAGTGTCAATCACTCTCACTTTTCACTCTCTCTCTCTCTCACTCACACACACCTTGCTTTCATGCATGCAAGCATGCATTCACATGCACAGACAACAACATAAACACACACAGACAAACAGAAACACATGCACACTTTTTTCTGTTATATTTAGTTTTTACTCTCACTAAACTGCAAAAGCAGTGCTTTGCGAATGTAAAATAACGTCTCAGTCGATCTCGCTTTCACTTAACATGCACGCATAACTCACACACACAGACATAAACACACACATTTTTGTTTTTTAATTTTCTTTTTTTGTTTTTAATATATTTTACACTTGCTAAACAGCAGAAGCACTGCTTAGCGAGTGTAAAATAATAGCAGCCATTAGTTTATTTTAGTCTGAGCTCCATGGCAACTTGATATGCTACCTTGAATCTGTGGACTCGTTTTTAGTGGGCATTACTTGTATGTTAATACCCTGCTGGAGAACGTTCCTTCTCTAATCAAGATGTGATCTACAGATCGCCCATTCTCTAATAAAATTTTAAAACATTTTTAAAACCTGGCAGGCTACTGATTTCCTGAATTTGTTTGGGTACATAATTCCATTTGCCTGCTAGACTGGGGCTAGTAGTTGTTTTTCCATTTTTGTTCTATGTTCTAATGATGGCTTAAGAAGGTAGATGGAGTGTCTTGAATTTTCTACTAGGTGTAATCTAAACTAAGACAAGAGATAGGTTGAGACAAGGCTTTACATTTTGCAGTCTAAAAGCCAGTGCTAGCTGGTTTCAGGTTAGGGTGCTGTATAACAATAACTGCCGTATTTATTGTAAATCTTGACATGGGAGGGGTTCTACTTTTGGTTTCGATAACAAAATGATCCACTCTGTTATATACATTTTGATATTTGTCAAAAGATGTGATAGAGTATTAGTTGATAATATTGACCACTACGCAGCCTGGGGAGGAGTACTATTTGACCCCCCTTACATTTTGGCTTTAGTCTGTATAGATCCTCTAGTGCCTGGTGGATTTATTTGACTATAGTTTCAGTATGGATGGTTAGAGTTTAGGAGATAGTCTGTATGGATACCTATCACTTTCATGTCACTACGTCTGGATGACAGTTTGACTGGCTACAGTGAGTTGTTAATAGTGTATTTCTAACTATGCATTTTTATTTTTCAAAAACATTATTTTGGTTTGATTTCATCAGTACTCTATGGCAACTGCAGCAGGTTTTAATGATTGAAACATTTCTAAGAACATAGGAGAGCATACTAATGTCCAGTGGCGGCTGGTGACTTCAAACCAAAGGGGGGCTGCAGGAGACAGCTGAATGGGTGGGGTCAATGGGAAGGGGTGTGGCCAACTAGAAAGGGGGAGGAGCTATGCTCAAAATCACAAAAAACTAACTAAATACACTGCCGTGGGTGCCAAACCATCATTATGAGGGTCCAATCAAGACAAAATTAAGTGTAGAAGAATAAAAATATTTCAATGCATTGGCTGCATGACAGCTTACTTAATATCTAGATGGAAACAAAAAGGTTGTGAGGCATGAAAAAATAAATTACTTTTTTAAATACATTAATGGAATGCCAGTCAAAATCAAGTATAAGAAAAACAAGCAGCACTCAACTCAAACCACTTCTTGCACTGCAGCTCTAATTATAATTTATATTCAGCTTTATGACCTGCTGCCTGACAACTATCTACTTGTTTCATGGGGAAAACATGATCAAAGTAAAAAATGAAAAGCAAACAAGAAATAAGCTCAAGATACATTGCTTAAAAGGTTTGCTGTACAGGTTATGGACCACATGATTGGCATTCTGTTTAGTTTATGGGTAAAGCCTACAGAGATGACTGGAAGTCTCCAAGTGTAATGAGCTTCTTAAAATAATGTAATCCTGTCCTTTATTACAAATACTGTCATATGCATCTCAATACCTAAGGCTTATACATTATCTACTTAAGTATTCTCTACATGGCAGCAGCAGAAAGGCTTTCAATGTTGGCAGTTCTTTAACAGTATGCTTATTAAAGCTTACTTGCATCTTACAATCTCAGCCAAGTTTACCTGATGGTCATTAAAGTATTGCTACTTAAACACAGAGCAACAGGCACTTTGAGTAATAAGCATAAATCAACAGTACAAAAAATATGACAGAAACCAGACCATTCTGCAAAAATCAAGGACAGATGAAAAGCCACTCTAGTACTTGTGTCTACCCTGGATGGGGGGATACCCTGCACATTTACACTGCATAACTACTCCTTGCCTTGCTTGACACATCCAGAGTCACTACATGGGGGAGTGGGGTGCAACAAGTATGTCACAATTTTAAATGTCTCTGGCTGACTGATGACCCTGACACATTTGTCATACCTCTCAACCTCAGAGCAAGAAATCTGGACAAAGCCATACAAAGTGGGACCAAAGCCCAAAAACAAGGACAATTTTAAAAATATTGCTGTTATAAACTTAGAAAGATAATAGAATAGGTTTTGCATTAGTATGAATTTTCTGAATGGTATGAAATCTGAAACTCAAATGTCTGTCATTATCTTCTAACTTCAGTCTTTAATGATTTGTCACTAATTTGCCAAAAAAACACAACATTTTGAGCCAAAATCAGGCACATTTGAGAGGTTTGGCTATGCCTAATTCTATAAAGCAATTTATTTGCATGTACCTCTCAACCTGTTAATGCAATAAATCTGGACAAGGCCAAATACATTGGGGGAACATATAAACAGTACTAAAAATTGCTCTTGTATAAACTGAGACAGTTGACAGAACAACAAGTTTTACTTTAGCACGCATTGGTTATGAAGTCTGTAACTCAGTGTGTCATTAGTGACTTAATTCCTAAATGATTTGCCACAAATTTTATGAGGAACAAGCCAAAAATAAGAAGCAAAAATCTATTCATTCTTTGTAAATCTGGACAGTTGGGAGGTATAGTTCAGCTGGGGCTGTCTAAGTTTGCCGCCCTTCCCCTCACAAAATCATGGTCGAATGGAGCCCCCTCCTGGAGCCATTCCAATAAACCATTACTTGGCTATTTCACTCCATTTACCATAAACACTAATATGCATACTGATTTACTTCTATGATGATTTGGACTTCATTTGAAAGTTTTATTTTGCATTTTACAGCACAAACACTAAGATATCTGCTAAATAAACATAGCATTAACACTTCTCTGCCCTTGAAACTCACATTCATTGAAACAGCATTGAAACCCACATTCAAAGAAAATACATTTTTACCAGTGGCAGATAAAGATTAATTCTGGGCTGTTTTCAAATCATAGGCCCCTTGCATATGAAACATGCATGTGCTCTTTGATACACCTTCCTATTGTTTTGAACATTTTTCCAGTAAACAATGAAACAAAATGCATGCACCAATAATGACAAAACTGCCCAATTCAGAACATTTCCATCATACAACTCTACTCAGCCTTCTACAGTCCACCATTATCAGTAAATATACACAATTCTACAGTCCACCATTATCAGTAAATATGCACAATCTTTGAAGTAAAAAAGTCATCGAAATAATTCCACATTAAATAAATCTGTAACTAATGACGAGGTTGCTGCTAGCAAAAACCTTTATATTTCATGGTTTCATCGAAAAATAAAGTGTCTGATGCCCCTGAGGAATAAATTGCCTATATATTACATTAAAAATGATAAGCTAGTAATATTGCAATAGGAAATGGATGGCAAACAGATAACAGGCTTATAGTTAGCATCTTAACTTTTTCAGTAGAGCAGCATTCACCCCTTGTGGGAGTAGAATCAACAACCTTTCGCATCAGAAGCAAATACACAACCTGTTGTGCTATTAACATTGCAAGCTGACTTTCCATAAGCAGCACTAAACTTCTCTTCCCCTGCAGCTCTCAGCTCCTTGTAAAATCTACTCAATACTCAACTGCATCTCAACTTCGCAGCACAAGAAATCTGGAAAAAGCCAAATTTATTGGGGGGGGGGGGCTCAAAAGGCCAAAAAAACAGGGACACATTAAACATTGCTTGTATAATCTTGGAAAGTTGTAGAAAATGCTGTGTTATCACCATACATTTTACTGCCAAGGTCCCTGTGCAAAAGAGTCAGAACAACATACCACTATGCCAGATCAGGTGCTTTGTGAAAGAAAAATGCTGTGTTACCACCATACATTTTACTACCAATGTCCCTATGCAAAACAGTCAGAGCAACATACCACTATGCCAAATCACCTGCTTTGTGAAAGAAAAATGCTGTGTTACCACCATACATTTTACTGCCAAGGTCCCTGTGCAAAACAGTCAGAGCAACATACCACTACGCCAAATCAGCTGCTTTGCAAAAGAGCGGAAGACTGAAACTTAAATGGCTATCATTTAATAAATTCAGTTCTCACCATAGCTGTCAACCTTTTAGCACAAAACACCTGGACAAACCCAGTAATGAGGGAATACAGCCCTCAAACATATTCAGTGAATTCAGTTCTTGCCATAGCTGTCAACCTTAGCACAAAAAACCTGGACAAAGACAATAATGGGGTAATACAGTCCCAAAAATAAGGACAAATTTAAAATATTCATCTTATAAACTTAGAAAATTGCTAGAATAAAAGGTTGTGTTACTATGTATTTTCTGAAGAGTATGAAGTCTGAAATTCAAATGCCTGTCAATTTTACTTCTGACAGAACAAAAGCAATTTTCAGCAAAGGCCCAGGGAGAAATACTGCAGACACATGTCTTTGTAAAATGTGTGGACACCAGAGCAAATCCACACAAACACAAGGATGAGAATGGGATTCCTCCTCTTTATTTACAAAGGAACATAATAAAGAGTATACTTACTTTAGTTCTGCACCTTCACTCTGTTCTTCTTCTAACTTCTTTTCTTTCTTCTTCTAACTTATTTTCTTTCTTCTTCTTTCTTCAGTTCTTCTTCTTATGTTCTTGTCTTCCTTCAGGCTTCACTGCTTCAGCACAGGGCAGGCTGCACAGCACAGCTGACAAAATATATAGCGCCCAAAAAAAATTAAAATCCACAATGGCAATTAAAATAATCGTTCCTTCCCGTGTGACTGACTCAGACAGTCACAGTCATGAATCAATACACAAGCTAACTGACTATCTGATTGGTTCTCGCTCTTTTCCCAGCACATAAAGCCCGGGAAGAGAGCGACAACCAATCAGCAGCCTTTAGCCCAGCAAGCACGTCATGACGTGCCTGCGGACGTCGCAGTCCGAGCCCCTTCCAATTCTATGCGGTTTGGAACCGCATAGACTTCTGGGCATCACAATGATGCCTTCATTACCCCTCCGGGCTGCAATCAAAACAAACAAAAAAAAGCTGTTTAAAACCGCCGCAGCCCGAGGCAGTTAAAGTGCGCACTGCGCATGCGCGTACTTCCGAGTCGCGGACTCGGAAGTTTGTTTAAACAAAAAAAAAGGTATTTTTTTTTCTTTTACACACTTAATTATAAAGACAAGTTTATTCTTTTTAGCTGAGGGGGCTGCAGTCTGGCAGTCCGATGCCACGAGCCACCCCTGCTAATGTCTCTTGCATTGTAGAGGAGGGCAGAGCTGTCACTGTTTTGCAAACACTGGCATTTCTAATATGATGTTTTGTCTGGTTAACAATAAGGGAAATAATAGTGGCCCCAGTATAATGCCTTGTACAATATTAGTTTTTAATATGTGGCAAATGGAAGAGCTGTTTTACCCTAATACTGTTTCTGTACAGTTTGAAAGATAGTCTGAAAATCATGATACTGCAGTCCCTCCTTGCTGCCTAGTATTCCATATTTGACTACAAGGAAGAAGCAAGAAAGAGCAGCTCTGTCAGTCTTCTCCCACTCCATAGCCACTGTATCATTTTAATAGCACTACATACAGAAATAAATGACTAAGTAGGGTCAAAATGTTGGACTGATTGAAGCATTACAATCTGAAACTGTAAAGTTCTAAATGTTGACTAGTGAGAAATACATAGGCTACATTCTGACATAAGAAAAGTTCGCAGACGACTGCAAACTGGGCGCCATAATCAACTCTCCAGCTGACACAAACATCCTTCAAAAAGGTCTCACAGAGACAGATAACTGGTGCCAGCGCCATGGTTTAAAGCTAAATGCCAAAAAATGTATAGTCATACCCTTTGGCAAACACAATGTGCCCACAAATTACCACATAGGCGGAAACCCATTAAGTACAGAGAAAGTTATTAGGGACCTGGGGACCCAAGTTGATAGCAATCTCTCCTTTGAAAACCACATTGCCAAAGTGGTTAGAAAGACCTTCTACATAGCCCACCTCATCACGAAGGGTTTCACATCTAGATCAAGCGAGGTAATCGTGCCCCTTTATTCATCCCTCATCAGGTCCATCATAGAATACAATGCCCCTTTTGGGATGTACCTTACCCGACATCTGCAGCAATTAGAAAGACCCCAAAAGTATCTCACCAAGAGGATCAAGGGTCTCAAACAGATGCCATATGCTGCTCGGTTAAAAAAACTCCAGCTCTACTCAGTTGCATACCGCCTACTTCGAGGCGATCTATGCCTGACATACAAAGCTATGTCAAATCCAGAATTAATGGACATGCTCCACCTCAGTAAATCTAAATCCCTTAGAGCCACACGCTCGAGGGACTTGAACCTCAGCACAGAAATAAATAGAACTTGCTGGAGGGACAGGTTCATAACCCAGAGGCTCCCTTCGCTCTGGAATAGAATTCCAGTTCATGTGAGGCAGAGCACCTCACTGAATCTCTTCAAGAAGAATCTCGATAGGTGGATGGGGGATCGTAGGTTTGTCCCAGGGATTACTCCCGTGTCACTATTAGACAGAGGCACAGTAAACTAAACCTTAAAAAGGGCAGAGTATACTCAAATCAAGGGGTGGCGTAAGCCATACAGAATCGGGCTAGGCTTATAATTGCCTCAGGGCAGATAGCCTAGTATGAACCTACGAACCTATGAACCTATGAATCGAGATACTGAAAAAACTAAGAGCATAATACTTCATGTACAGCTTGGTAGATAAACAAGCCTTGATGGTATTTCCAGGAATGCTACAGTATTTGTCTAAGCTCTCACCAAACATTTCAGATATTAGTATGTCTTTAGTGAAGCTTCTAGAGCATGATGTGATATAGTCAATAGAGCAGGACAAGAAAATTACAATACTGAAGAAGCTTTTGATTGAAACACTAATCTAAATCAGTAGATGCTGACCATTATAGGCCTGGAATGCTTTTGATAAAAGAAGACAGTCTAACAGCAGATAGCCTGAGTGCACTCACAGATGCACAGACTAGATATACTTTAACTGAGAACTGGGGTAGAGCACTGGTCTACATGAACCTTTCACACCCAGCTTAGGATCAGTGTATGATTAAGTGACTTTCTTAGAGTCACCAAATAGACAGATAGAGGCTGAGGGATTCAAATCCTCGCTGCAGGATGAAGCTTATTAAAGCTCATACCTTTAATTCTTTGCAGTAACTGCCAAAGTTATCTGTGCCATAAGAGAAAGTGACAGAACTAATAAGGTATGTACAGGAGGATACAGAAATGAATCTACTTAAAATACTCACTATGAAAGGATGACCTGATCTGTTGTCAGCACAAAACACAGATATAAGAATGCATTAGCTGTGCTCAGATGAGATTAGTTGTATTCAAGGTGTCAGGTTCAGGTCAGACGAAATAACAATACCTAATTATCCATGAGAATCTATACTGGAGAAAATCCATGAATCACATTTTGGTACTGTGAAGCACGAGAGGAGAGCATGTGATATAATTGACTGGCAAAAATAATGTCAGAGCAGAAGAAAAGGTTCTGTAACACTGTAAAGACTGCAGTATACACCATAATCAGAATAATAAAGAAGATAAGCTGTCACGCAAAATAAAATAGTTGCCATGTAATAAGGTTAAAATCGATTTGTTTCAATTTAGAGATGATCATTATCTGATTTGTGGGAGCGGCCACAGTTGTGCAGGGGTTAGCATTGCTGCCTCACAGAAAGAGTTTTTCCAGTTCGATTCTCGGCTGGGGTGCCTTCTGTGTGGAGTCTGCATGTCCTCCCTGTGGTTGCTTGGGTGTCCTCCGAGTGCTCCGGTTTCCTCCCACATCCCAAAGACATGCTGTAGGTGGATTGGACACTCTAAATTGGCCCTAGGTGTGACTACGTGCATGTGTGTGCCTTCTGTGGAAGGTTGGGTGCTGGGCTGGCAACTCAACACTGTAAAACTCCACTGCCAATCGTGAGCGGACAGGTGATCCGCTGTGGTGACCCCTAACCGGAAAAAGCCAGACGAAGGAGATTATTTGATTTGTGTATAGATAATTATTTTACATTTCCAAAAATAACTTATGAAATACAAAGAGCACAAGTGTAGTTAATGTAATTGAAGAGCATATTCTCAAGATATGCAACACCAGAAACAGTGCTCTCTGACTCTGTACCTCACTTTATCAGTCAAGAGCTTAAGAGGTTAGAAAGGGAGTGGGGGTTTAATTATATTACTGGCCTACAGTATCTCCAGGTTAATAGCCAGGTAGAAAGTATAAGTCTAGATGAGAATAACATCATAAAGAAATGCAGCCATTCTGAAAAGGGAGATTGGTATCTGTCTATATGACAATAGACAGATACCAATCTCACTTTTCAGAACTGCTGTAGTTCCATAGAGTACTGATAAAATCAAATCAAAGCAATGTTTTTGAAAAATAAAAATACATAGTTAGAAATACACTATTAACAACCCACTGGAGCCAGTGAAACTGTCAGCCAGAAGTAGTGACATGAAAGTGATAGGTATCCATGCAAACCAGCTCCTAAACTCTAACCCTCCATACTAAAAGTATAGTCAAACAAATCTACCAGGCAATAAAAAATCTATACAGACTAAAGCCAAAACGTAAGGGGTCAAATAGTACTCCTCCCCAGGTTGCGTAGTGGATCACTATTATCAACTAATACTCTATCACGCCTTTTGACAAACATCAGAATGTATATAACAGAGTGGATCATTTTGTTATTGAAACCAGTGACAGAAATAGGCCCATACAAGGAACAAGAGTGTCACCATCATAATTCCTAATTGGCATGGGCTTCAGGTTTAAACTACCTACAGCTGCTTCATTGCTGAAAACAGAGCATGGAGGCAACATCATACAGTAGTTGGAAAGGAATCAAAGCAAGCAAGAAATCAGAGATGCCAAAGTACTTCCTAATTTAATGGGAGGCGATGGAGTGGGAATATAAGTGTGGAAATATGCAAGAAGTTCTGGCAGAACTATTTTTTATGAAAAGCATCTGAGATTAGATTTTACCTCATACAAGAGTATGATTTCTAAGCTGATTCATATATGCCATCTCTCTCGATATATATGTGTGTGTGTGTGAGTGTGTGTGTGTGTGTGTGTGTGTGTCTGTCTGTGCGCGCGTGTGTGTAAAGGTAGATCTCAGGGACAAGTCAAGGGCAGTTTTTGAGGACAACAACCCGGTAAAATGCATTAACCCATGTACATATCTAGGTGCTACAAATGACTGTGGTACTTTGACTTAAGCTGGCCATGCTTATGCTGTAATAAAGTAAGGTTTTATTTCATTCGTAGATTCTCACATTATCCTAATCAACAATTTTAGTATGATAAAGCAGGTACTCAGAGAATCAGTGAATCAGTAAGGCAGTACTCCATTTAATGCCTTACTCTCACATTATTAACAGGGTATGACTATGCAGTGTAAGTTCTGTTGTTATGTGAGCTACCAGTAAGCATTTATTCTTTCACTTTCCTTTATTAGCAATTGCAGATGTTGGGGTAGAGTTATGTGAAAACAGCATCAGCAAACTGAAACCTTTTTATTTATTTTAGGTACAGTTTGATGACTGGGTTAGTCCCACTAAGGCAGTAACCTCATTTCAGAGGAGACCCGAGGTGGTATTCATAGTAACTAAGGTGTATCTGGCCTTGGCACTGTGAAGCTTTCCCTACTCTTTTCAAGTGGGCTATTCCTGTTCCTAACACAGAGGTGGCTACAAAACAATGCAAGACAGTTAGGAATACTGGGTCCCTGACTGCGAGTGACAAAGAGATGCTGAACTTGGTTTATTATGTGAAGAGCAGTTCAGAAGGGAAATACAGAGGAGTGCTTTGATGGCTGCTGTTGTGCTGAAAATGCAGGAAAGTAGAGAAAATCTGCTTGGTGATTTCAAACTAATAGAAGAGAGAGAGAGAGAGGATATACAAGTGGCTGAATTCAGTCTGGGTTAATGAATGATACAGATGATATGAAAAGAAGATCCTGGGAAGGATTCTTTTATTTTGTGGAGAGATGCAGCTGAGAGTTTTTTCCTTGGAGGATTGTGAACAGAAGGGATGTAATGAATGTTTGCAGTTTGATCAGACATGGACAACAAACAAAGCATAATCTAGGTTTTATGCAACAGTCAAGGGAAGGAAAGAAAAGGAAAAAGAAAGAACATTTCTGGTCATAAGAAAGGCACACAGATATATGGTTACGAATTACAAATAAAAAAGGCTGTGTTATTGCTAGATATTTTGTGTGGAGCAAATGATTCTACCAATGAATATCACGGTCATAGATGTTAAATCTTTTAGTTAAAAAAGAGAAATTAGGTGATGTTACTTTTGAAACTCCTTCACTATCAGAAAGATGTTTTAATATTTATGACAAAAAAAAAATTAAATCCATAGAGTGATTTTTTTCAACTTGTCAGAAAATGCAAATGACTAAAAAGGTACACATTTTATTTTGATCTGCTGAAATAAATGACAATATTAGGCAATATATGAAAGATGCATGTAAAGAGGTAAAATGTATTACAAAAACAAAAGATGCTTGGAATGTGTGGACTAGGGGATTGGAAGACAGCTGTTTTGAAAATGGAAAATGAAACTGCATTGCATTTGCAAAGTAATGTGTTTATAACAGGATGTACAGGAATGTTAAGATACTGGGGACAGTCAAAAGCATGGTATTTCTTTGGAAGAATGGAATGATTTAATTAATGATTATAAAAAAGAAGATGTCAACAATTTGAGGAGAGAAGGTACAGTATGTAGAACTATAAAATGGAATGCAGAATATATTAGAAAAATGGGCATTTGTAAGGAAGGTAGTGAGCAGGTTAACAAAGATGTAGACATTGAGAGGATAAGTGTGGAACATGAGAATGAAGAAATGGGACAGGTTACATTAGAAAAGAGAATCAGGAAATATATTTGGAACATAAAAAGCAGAAGGTGGTGTTACTGAACAAGAAGGAGAACTAGATAACTTGAAATGGATGGCATACATCTATGCAGGGAAAGGAGGTGATTTATAGAAAATACATTTGGCTTATAAGGCAAAGAGGAAAAATCAGGAGAAAGAAATTGATGAGGGGTGTTAGGAGGCAATATGAAAATAATTATATTGGTGGAATGCTTAAAGCTAAAGCAAATAAAGAATTTATCATCCAAAATTAACCGAAAATATAAATGTCAGGATTCTGTTAATTAATGTGAATAGTATCTGAAATGAGGTAAGAAGGTTTTGTGTTTGGAAATGTGTAAACATCAGAAGTGGGTTATATTAGTTTTGCTAGATATCCATTGTGGAAATCAAAATGATAGTCTACAGATGGAAAAGTTATGGAGAATAAAATTATATGGAATGCTGGTATAGATACATGCTCAGGAGTAGCTTATTAAATGAAGGCAATATAAATAAAACTTTGTATTTTTCTGTAATGGTTCAAGGAAGAATTTTAGTGTTAGAAATGAAAATAAGACACTGCATTTATACAATAATAATACAAGGGTAGTAGTAAAGGAAAGAAAAAGGTTATTCAAGAAAACTTTGCCATATGTGATAATTAAAGGGTCTGTTATAAGTTTGTGGGATTTTATTTGTAATATGAGGATGAAAAACAGAAAAAAAAATCATCTGATGTTACAAATATTCAGGATTTAATGACAGTGGGAGAAGCATATAGGGAAGTAAAACTAAAATAGACTATTCTATATTGAGAAAAGATTTGGAAGACGTTAATGGGGGTGTTACAATTACAGTAATTTTAGATCAGTTGGCTGCATGGATTGAGGAGGGAAAGACTAGAAGTTTTTTTTTGAAAGAAAGGAAATGAGTAAGTAATACAGCAGGAGGTATTTCAGATGCAACTCAAACAACTATGGAAAGGTCAGTTGACTGTGACAGACTTTTTTATGATTCGTGGTCAGGATCATTAAGGGTATTTAAAGAAAATTATAAAAAATGTATGTATAGATAGGAAGGAAAGAAATACAGCTTCACCAAAAGTATATAGGGGATTTTTAAGAATATTTTTGTGGCGGAAGGGAAAAATTTTTGTGGAAATAAGCAAAGGATAAAGTTGCAGCTATGCAAACTGATGTATTATTTAAATGGAAGAAAGGAGGAGTTATCTCAATTTTTGGTAAAATAAGTTACAAATGAAGTTTTAGTAAGAGTAAAGAGGGATGAGTTATGTCATGAGAAATACACACACAAGTAAATTATGGATTTGATAGTAAGAAATTTTAGAAATATTTACACAACAAAATGATGTGACAGAAAGATTGAATGGGCTTTACAAGAAATGGGGAAATAATTTTTAGATATCCTGGAAAGTGTATGATTCTACACAAATTACATGAGGTATTAAAACAGATTAATGTTGAATTAGCATAAAGAATATATATTATAAGTTATAAAATACATAAAGATATGAAAGGGAAGTAAAAAAGCATTTATAAAAGCTCTGAATAAATGAGAGATGTTTTTTTCTTAGACTGAAATTTATGAAGGTGTAATAACTTTTTATGGTAAACAAATGACAAAAGAGATATTTATAATCGGGGACTAATAACTCATATCAGTGCAGATTGTATACTATTCATGTAAATTATACAAAAAGATTTGAGGATATGGGATTATAGAATAGCAAAGTCAGGAAATTCTGCAGTTAATAAAAAATGAAGATATGGTTAACAGAAACTGAGAAGCCAAAATAGTCATCTAAGATATGTCTAAAACTTTTAGTACTGTTGAACATAGATAGTCATTTATGGATGGCATTATAGTTATATCGAATTAAAAGGAAATTATTGCAATTGATGTGTACTGCAGATAAAAAGTAAGGTAAAGATATCATTAAATGGAAGATTAAGTGAAAGAATTGAAATTAAGAGAGGGGATCAAGACGGGTGTCCAGTGAGTGATATATTTCTTACTATAGTAATGAATGATATAGTAACTCAAATGAAAGGGAACTTAAATAAGGAAGTTCTTCTAGTAGGAAGGTATGTTAAATCCCAGTTATGATTTCTTAGTCAGATTATGTGGTGTTTTGCAAAAAATAAAATCTAGATGAAAAATATTAAAAAATAGAAAGGTTATTAGGAAGAATATGGTTAATTTTGAATAAAGAATCAATAAACAACTAAGGACATTAATAAAATATGTGGAATATATTTATTTATTTTACTTATTTATTTATTTCCAGTTTGATGACCAGGGAGGTCCACTGGGCTCAGGGAGCCATTTTTCAGTGGAGGCCCGGGGAGAAAAGCTCCACATTACATAGTTTAGTTACATATACAATCATAGTAAAAAAAACATAATTGCAATTTCATTTCATGCCAGAGAACAGGAATAAATTCTTTGGTTACATAGTATCTAAATATTTAGGATGGCAGTGGTAACTTAACTGAGAGGGAGAATAAATACTTAGAAGGAAAAGAGAGAAACAAGGTGGGATGGGTTATTTGTAATACATACAACTATGTTATTTACAATATGTACATTTATATTAGGTTAGCTTGTACTCAGAGTCAGTCAGGAGTTTAAGGGGTGGGTTGATTATTAAGCTAGGTGGGGAGAGTGCAGTTGCATTTCCTGTTAGAGGAGCGGTAGGAATGTAGCTGAGTTTTAAAGTTTTCAAAGTTTTCACAAGTCCTTAGAGAGGAAGGAAGAAAATTTCATTTTTTAGCTAAGTAAAAGGATAGAAGAAGCTGGCCAGCAGGATGATTGGGGTTAAGGACAGTGATTAGGTTTTGATGAGTAGATCTTAGAGTTCTCTGAGGGGTGTAAGGTTGAATGATGTTGGTTAGTGCTGGGCAGTTAGTAGGTTGAAAAATTATTCTGTGGGCTGTAGTAATTTGGAGATAGTCTAGATGGTTGGAGAGTTCAAGCCAATTTAACAAATGAAGGGCAGTACAATGATGGGAGGAGAATTTGGCTTTGGTTGCAAATTTAGAAATCTTATTATAACAGACTTCCAATTTGGAGGAGAGAGAGGCAGAAAAGTTTGTTAGTAGAGGAGCGCTGTACATTAGTGAGGGGAGTAGATAGGTAGTGGCAAGAGTTTGTTTGGTGGAAGGAGAGAGAAAGTTGATGTTTCTGTATAGCATACCAAGTTTTTTATGGGTTTTCTTAATGTTTTGCTGGATATGAGTGTCAAATTTTAGGTGTTCATCAATAGTAACCCCAAGTAGTTTAGCGAAGGGAACAACCTCTGTAGTACAGTTGTTTTGGCTAATAATTTGGAATGAGTTTTTTTCAAGATGGGAAGCTTTTGAGGGAGAGAATAAAAGTATTTTGGATTTGTTGGCATTTAGCAAGAGGTGGTTTTGAATCCAGTTTTCAGTGGTGGAGAAAGCCGTTTGGGTCACTGTTTGAAGCTCTGAGAGGTTAGAGGTGCAGCAGACTAAAGTTGAATCCTCTGCATATTGTACAATTTTGGTGTTGGGTAAGGCTTTGTGGAAATCATTAATAAAGATGTTGAATAGCATTGGAACGAATATGGATCCCTGGGGTATCCCAGTGGGGGTAGGAAGGAAGGTGGAGGTGCCTTTCCCCCATTTCTGAGACCTGTCAGAGAGGTAGCTTGAGAACCATGGTAAGGTATTCTGGGAGAGATTAAGGTTAGAAAGATGGTTCAAGAGATGGGTGTGGAAGATGGTATTGAATGCCTTGGACAGATTTAGTAGAACCGTTGATACTATTTTTCCAGAGTCACAGGCAAGATTTATTGTGTCTAAGAAGGAGAGAAGGGCAGTGATAGTACTATGGCCAGATCAGAAGCTGTGTTGGGTTGGAGTGATTAGTTGGTGATTGGCTAGGAATGAAATAAGCTGAAGGTGGATGCATTTTTCCAGACATTTTGAGATTGGGAAGAGGATAGCTATGGGGTGGTAGTTAGAGATGCTATTGTTTTTGCTTCTTTTACGGAGAGGTAGAATAAAGGCAGCCCACCATAATTTGAGCACATAAGATTCCTTCATGGATCTGTTGATCAGGATGCTAATGGGGAGAGCGATACCATCTGCGGCTATTTTTAGGAAAGAAGATGGTATATTGTCAGGGGCATTGGTGCATGGTTTTAATTTACAGAGTCATTTTTTTATGTGGGAGGTTGAGGTGGATTTAAGTTCAAATATTGGAGGAGGATTGGGGGCAGAGGGTAGTGTAGGGGATTAGGAAGATTGGATAGGTTGAGGGGAAGGGTTATTGTTAGGGAAGGTCTTGGTCAGTTCTGCTATGGAGTTGGTGAAGAAGGAGTTGAATAGAAAGGCTATTTCAGGATCAGATTTGCTGGTGTCAGGGCAGGGGTTGTTTTTGGTATCTGGGCTAAGAAGAGAATTAATGGAATTCCAGAAATGTTTGGGTTTTTTTGATTGGTTAGACTGGAGTTCGATATAGTAGGACTTTTTGTCTCTGATGATTTGTTTTTTAGTGAGGTTGCGGAGTTGTTTATAATTAAGAAAAGTTTCTGTCTGCTTGTTTTGATGGTATGTGTTCCCGGATTTATCTCTTTGTAGCGTAAGTGTTTTGGTATCTTTGGTTAGCCATGGGGCGGTCTTGGTTTTTACTCTTTTTGTTCTTGGTGGAGCTAGGGAGTTGAGGATAGGAAAAATTCTATGGTATTGTCTAGTGGAAGAGTGTTTAGAGGGTTCCAGTTTGTTTGTTTTAGGGAGTCAGGGAAAGTAGTGGGGTTAAAGTTTGTGAGGTTATGTGTGTGAATATATTGGTGTAGGTGAGGAGAGGAGTGGCTAGCTCAGTGTATGAAAGCTGGCAAGTGGTCTCCTATAGGGTCAGGTATAATGCCAGAGTTTAAGACTATATTAGGATGGGATACTAGGATCCAGTCTAGTGTGGCATCTGGGGGGGGGGGGTGTTTTGTTGGGTCTGGTAATGGAGTTAGTTAGTTGGGTATAGTTAAATAAATTGATGGATATGGTGTGATTAGAGTTGTTGATTTTATTCCAGTTGATATTTACATCTCCAAGTATTAAGGTCTTATACCTTAATATTGGTAGAGGTCCAGAGGAGAATTTCTTCAAGAGTAGTGGTGTTATTACCAGGGGGATGTAGAGGGCAATGATACAAATGCTTTTGTGGTTATTTATTTTTAGTAGGCCTATTACTAGTTCTGCATTGCTGAATGGAGGGGTAGGATTGGGGTAGGGAGTGATGGATAGCAGGTTAGAGTAGATTAAGGCTACCCCACCCCCTTTTCTATTTAAGCAATCATGTCTGAGGGATTGGAATCCAGGAGGGAGGATTTCAGAGTCACAAATATGAGGTTTTAGCCAGGTTTCTGAGATGGCTACAGTGTCGGGTAGGTTGTAGTTTAGCCAAGCATGAAAGTAGGCTACTTTATTTCTTAGACTTTGGGCATTGATGATGAAGAATTTGAGGTATTTATGGTTGGTTTTATTGCTTGTGACAGGGAGATTGGGACTAGAGGAAGCATTTGGTCCAGGAGTTGGGTGTATGTCCCCTGCTAAGCAGAGTTAGTTGAGGAAGGGTAGTAGTATTTTTGATTTGGTCTTTAATAGTTGTGGACAGTAAGGTATTAGTTTAGGTTTGTACTATTTAATTGAGGGGGTAAGTTTTATCCTGAAGTAGTGGAGCAGGTTGGGTTCAACTAGAGAGGGGGATATGTTGTGGAAGTGTGTTTTAATGGGATGAGGAAGGAGGTTGGGAGTGGGGGGTAGGACAGGAAGGAGGGGTGGAGTTAGTTATAGGAGTAGGAGGTAACATGGTATAAAGGGAGTAAAAATAGAATGCAGATAGATGGGGTGAGAATGGTTTGAGGTAGAAAACAAGGCATGGTAGAGGAGTATATGTGTATATTAGCAGTATAAAATGAGTAAGGCAGATTGTATATGTGTATAGATGGAGTAGAAATAGATGTTTATAGGGACTTTGATGGGCGGGGTTGGAGTGGTTGTGATTGACAGGTGGAGGTAGAGAGAGGAGGGGTTACAGAGTGAAGATGATTGGTTGGTTGAGAGAGGGAGGGGGTTGGAGTTGAAATAAATGTAAGAGTAGTGGGGATGTGTGGGAATTCGGGGCAGGGTAGGGGAGTGGAGTGAGCCCATATGGCGAACGGAGCTGGAAGAGCTGGAGAGCAGGTGGCTGGTGGAAACCAATTAGCCAGCTGTAGCTGAAATGTGGGAGCTTAGGGGAAGTACAGGAATAGCAGAGCTGAGTCTAAGCTGGGGAGTGTGGGGGGAGAAAGGTAATAAAACAATGCACAAGTCAAAGCAGGCCAGTGGGGTAAATATGTTATGAGAGCATGGGATTGCTTGGGAGAGAACAAAAGAAAATGATACAAGTGATCTTTACACTATAAGTGGTTGAGTAGTGCCACCTAGTGGCAAAATATATCAAAAATAGCTTGGTGGGTAAGGGAATTAAGGGACAAAGAAAAAAACGCTGTAGGCTGCTTAGCAAGTGTGGGGAAAAGCACAGACACTTTGGTAATTGTAAGATATAAAGTTAGTTAAATGTGGAGCCCAGCAAGGAACAGAGGTAAGATTTCAAATAAGGGAGGGACTAAGACACGGTTAGGTACTAAACTTAATGTTACAGCAGTACCAGGACACTGTCTCCTGTAGCTTAAGAAAGCTAGGTTAGGCTGTAATATGTCTTGTGGGGGAGGGGGAGGGCAAAATAGACCAGAAAAAGTGGTGGATAGCCAATAGCATGATGAAATGGGCTGGCCCTGATTAGGCTGGAATTGTTCTTGTGGGGAGGGGGAGGATCAAACTAGACCAGAAAAGTGGTGGATAGCCAATAGTATGATGAAAAGGGCTGGCCATGATTTCATAGATATGAAAGTTTACAGAAACAAGAAATTCTGTTATAGAATTATATGTGTTATGAATTAAATACAGAAAGAGAAAAATAACTGAGGAGCAATGGCATAGAAGATCAAAAGAAATTAAGGAAATATCAAGTCTATGGAAGACATTCAGATGCCTTTCAGATGAAAGGTTGATTTGATTAATTCTGTAGTATTAGGAAAACTGAGTTATATGTGCAATATGTTTATTAGTTCTTGTTAGAAAGAGAAATAATTATTGCAAGTGATTCTTTCAATATTGTGTGGCTCAAGGCTAAATTCAATTTAGAGAGGTTATTTCTGTGTTAAAAAGGGAATTATGGTTGATAAACCCAATAGCATGTATAGCTTCTTTAATTATGTTCTGGATATTAAAGAGAATACACAAATAGACTCAAAATTTGATAGTTAGGATTGTGAGTAATAAATATAGAAAATTATAGGATAGAATAAAAATAGGAAAAATAGACTAAAAAGACAGAGAATGACAAAATGGAAAGGTATGAAAATAAGATGATATTGTAGAAAATGAGAATGGGTATAATGGAGGAAGATCATAAGAAACAGTAAGAAGAAAAAAATAATGAAAATATTTTTTTATGTGGAGTCATGGAAAGACTTTGGAGATTATGTTAAAAACACTATAAGAGAATGAATGAGGAGGTTGGCAGCTTGTATTTAGTTGGCCAGGGTTTTTGTCAGAAAGGCTGTGTTATTATGATTGTAAGAGTTAAAGACATTCAGGGTATGTATTTTTGAAATGACTTGTGAAAGTTAATTGTTTAAAAAGATATGTTATATGCTTTATATGATCTTAGTATGGAATGGTAGTGTATGTTCAGACATAAAAGAAGAATATATGATAAAATGGATGTAAAATAGTTTGACTATTGTGAAAAATATTCAAAGCCAGAATTGCAGAAACATTGTTTAATCAAATGTGGGTGTTATGAGACATTATTAATAAAATCAAAAAGTAGTTATAGAAAAAAGAGTGGAGGATACTAATAGAAAAGCATTAACAATGAAAATGTAAATGCTTTGTGTAGATTGTGAAATATTCTTGCACATATGTAAATATTTGTATATGTAAATAAATGAGTATGGAAGTGTGATTGTAAATGTGTAAATAATAATTAAAAAAATCCTGCCCTTTTTGACAGATGGAGCTGGACAGCTGTTTTATGCAGGGAAAGATAAAAAATATACAAGAATGCTAGTACTGCTATGTCATGTAATGTAGCAGAACCAGAGGAGATTTTGATAATTCTATGGAATTCTATGGAAATTGTAACCCAAAGAGATACTACTGAATTGATAGGTGGAAGTTTGAATGAACAAGTGCTTAAATCTATGACTGGTCAAAATATGAACTACGTTACAAAACTGTACCTTTGTCATCTGATACAACTGAGTAGTACCATCAGCAGGAGTAGACAATGGTCAGCAGGAATAGACAATGGGCATACAGGAATGCAACCAGGAGGTGGAGTTGGATGAGAAAGAATGAGGTGAAAACATAATGTAAGCAGAGAGGTATGCAAAAGTAGTTAGCATGCAGCAATAACAACAAATCCAGGAAGTCAGAAAGAGTTATGCTTTGGTAGTAGTAGAAATATAAAAGAAATTATAAGGACATATGGCAAAAAAGAAGCAACCAGCACTCCAGATTATAACAAACAATACAATAGTGAATAGGTATGAAATATGAAACAAAATAGCAGAATTATTTGGTTTTGTGGCAGCATATGTGCCCTCCATTATTCATGATAAGTGCTGATGCTTTTTTGAATTAATATTCAATACTTTTTACACATTGCAAAAGTTTATGACTGTAGCTGAATCTGAAAAAGAATAATTTTTACAGGGATGAGTATTTTAGGGACTGTAAATATGATCAGAAGATCTATCTTAAAACTTAAGACTGATGGAATTTCAGAACAGGATATTATGCACATTATTTCAAAACTGTACAATAAATGAAAACTGTGGACTTTAACATAGGAAATGGTGTAACACTGTTAACGCTGAAAATAAGGTAAAACAATACCAAGCACCATGATTATTAATGGAGTCACAGGTGCAGCGAGGTATATTGGTGAACATAAAATGTGTTATTACTGTGGTATTGATTCAGAAATAACTAATGAATGTGATAATAAGTTGTGCAAGCAATGTGGCCAGAGCAGCCATATTAAGCGAAGCTGTAAAATGTTATGTTGAAAACATGGGAAGGGGTCAGTGGTGATGTGAATATGAAGGGACTGGAAGGTCTTTAAGATGATGATGAATAACTTGTTGAGAAAAAAAAGAAGGTAATCTGATACAGCAAAAACAGTTGAGAGGGGATATAGCTGAATAAATATACAAACAGATGAAAATGAGAAAGAAGGGGAACTAGAGTCAGGAGAAGGTTTTGGAAATGAGATTAAAGTGAGGAGATGAATGGAAAATCAAGAAGGTACAGACACTGTAGAAAAGAAGAATATGTTGAGTGTATTACAAATGAGTACCGAAAGGAAGATGAGAACAGTAAGAAAATATCAACAGGAAATGTGATAATGCAGAGAAAAAAAAAACTAAAAAGAAAGAATAAAAAAGGAAAATGAAAATTTTCTGTTCTTTGTTTGAATATTAACAGGATAAAGAATGAAGAAAAAAGATTCACCATTTCACAATGGTGTATAAATGTCAAATGGAATTTTTGTATGTCTGTCAATGTCAGGTTTTTTAAGTACTAACCAAAGAGAACAATTTGAGAAATGCTGTGTTAAAAATTTGTTATGGAATATGGAGAAAGATACATGCTCAGGGATAACAGGAATAATGAGCAATTTAGAAATAAAGTGTTTGATTTAATAGTGGAGGAGCTAAGCAGAATGATAGCTATTAGACTTTTAAATTAGTTGATATATAATAATGTTAGTAGTTGAAGAAAAAGGTAATAATATTAAGGTATGTGGAGACATTATAATAAGCTTATAGAATGTCACAGAACAGGAGACATTGGTCACTTTCAGGTGGGGAATCTGCGAACAGAAACAATTTTTGTGTAATTTGAAATGTTAAAGGAAGTGAAGAGAGGAATTTGAATGTATGTTGACAAAACATGCAAGATTAACAGTGTTAAAGAATGAGAAGATGAGGCATTTTTGAGCACAAAGAGAAATTAAGAATTTCTATGCAAACTGTACAGCGTGGTTGGTAGCATTTAAAGTGAAATATAAAGGATTGTATACAGAAGCAGAAAAAGAGTGCCATCGATATTGGAGAAATGCAATAGATACCCCAGAAAAGTGAGAAAGAAACTGCTTTAAAAGGGAAAGAGATTTTTATAAGATAAACAAGGTGAAGATAAGTTATTTATTAAAGGACATAGGCATTTAACTAAAGTTATGTATAAGAGAGAGATGATAATACCATTTTGGATGAAACAAGTAAAACTTAATGAAAGGATGAAGTAAAACTTAATGAAAGGGTATTAGAAGATGAAGATGAGAAGGGCAAAGTTGCAAGGAAACAAGATGAAATTATTAAGGCTGTCAAGAGATATCTGAAAAAAAAATATGATAAGAGGAGAGGAAAATAAAATGGTATCTGCATGGGAAGTGAGACTAATCAGTAAAAAAGGGAGCACAGCAGAGATGACTATACAAGATTTATAAAAAGCAAAGAAAAGTGTGGCTAAGCCGTGATAGATTATGAGTTTTTTAAGGAGATGAATACAGATGAAAAGCAGTGTTTACTATATGTACATTATGAATTGGTAATGCATGGATTACAGGAAGAAGAAATATATAGAAGAGTGATACGTTTCTATTAAAAATGTTGATAAGAAACACATTAAGCCATTAGAGATTGGTTATGTATGTAACATAGATTATGAGATTATGATGTCTATTATTAAGCAGAGGAAGGAAGAAATACAGGAATGAGTATGTGAGACAAAGGGGATATATATAAAGGAGATGTTGATTTTAGTAAAGGAAATGCTAGGTGTGGAAAAAAGAACAACAGAGAGTAAAGTGATTGTTTGTGACATTATGAAAGAATCTGATAATGTCAGTCATGAAATGTTGTGTAATGCTATGATGTTTCATGTTTTTAATTTCTCCAAGTATTTTGGGTTTCTAATACCATGACGGGAATGGACCCCATTCCTAAGTCAAAGTACGACTAAAGTTCATGAAATTAGTATTGTTTCAATCTTTGATGTCAGCCAGAAGTCCTCTTCGCAGCACCCACAATGTGCCCAGTAATGACTCCTGCAGTTTGTAAGGAGTTACATGTATTGGTAACATATCTAAGTATAATTGTAAATTCTTTGTTATAAGACCCATTGCTCCTACTACTATTGGAACTGTCTGGGTATCTTTCTCCCACATTGCTCTTGTTTCTGCCTGCAGAGCCTGATATTGTATGACTTTGTGTCTCTGTGTATGCAAGACACTGTATTCACTGGGTGTGGCAATTTCAATGATCAATGCTACTCTTGTCTTCTTTTCTTGGACCACTTTATCCAGTTTTCTAGCATCTGTCTTTTGAACTGTTGGTAATGGATGATCCCATGTGATGTAGACTTCTTAATTTTCTATTATGCTTTGTGGCTCATGTTTTCAGTGTTTTTGGCAACTTCAATACCATAATGTTTGCACAATCCCCAGTGCAACAGTCTTGCCACATTATTATGCTTTTCAGTATACAGTCCTTCTGCCATTAGTATGTCGCAACCAGCAATGAAGTGAGCAACTGTTTCCAATTCAGTTTTACAAAACCTGCATTTGTCTGTTTCTCCCACATGTTCAATGGACTTTATAAACCAATGTGTATGCAGCCCACTGTCTTGGGCTGCCAATATTAACCTTTCATCTCTTGGTTTGAATTCTCATCTCCTTATCCTTTCCTGTGGTTCATTCATGATCAACATGAGGTTCTTCCAGACAGTTTCTATACTTGCAGCTATAGTTATGCTTTTTCCACATTTCTTGCCTTCTTTTATGAGCCTTCACCTTATATTCTTTCTTTTGTTTTTTTTGGCACATTCAGTTGCTGCCTGATTTTTATCTACTAATGGTTTTATTTCCATTCCTGCTTAATACTGATAAGCTTCTGCTGGATTAAGCAGAGAAGTCATCTTAGATTTATTCTCCTCATGTTTCAAAACTTTCAATACATTTGGGTCTTGTGAGGTCAGCAGATATGTGTGGAGTCCCAGGATTGCAGATCTATACATGTAATCAATTTCAAGGAGGCTCATCCCTCATTTGGAATGGGGAATCTATAATCTTGGTATGCACTGATTTTTATAAATCATTTGGTGAGCATGAAGCATCCTTTTTGTTTCCCTATCTAATCTATCCAACATGTTTTGGCCCCAGTCAGTCACTCCAAAACTGTAAGTTAGGACAGGAAGAGCAAATTGGTTTATAGCTTGGATTTTGTTCCTAGATGTCAGTGCTGTTTTCAGGATTAATTTAAGTCTTCTGAAATATTCCTTACTAGGTTCTATTTGCATTTGTTCGTGTTTTATTGTTGATCCTTCATCAATTCGCAAATATTTATACACTCCTTCTTGCTCAAGTTCTTTTATATCACATTTTTGTCCCAAACTGATGTTTTCCTGGCGTTGCAGTTTTCCTGCTTTAAAGGTTGCTTTTGCACATTTATCAAGACCAAATGGCATTCTTATATCATCTGAAAAAGTTTTGACAACTTGCAGGTGTGCTTTCAGTTCCTCATCTCATGAGCTATCCAGTTTTAAATCATTGACAAAGAGAAGGTGAGAAGTCTTTATACTTAATTGTTTTCTTCTGATGCAATATGGAATTCCTAAAATAATAAAATAACTTTTAGGAAGGTGTGTGAAAATTCATGGGTAGACAATTAGTTAATAGGTGGATTAGAGAGAAGAATATTTTAGAGAAAGGGGTGAAACAGGCATGCTTGATGAGTTTAGTGCTATTTTGCTTAGTGAAGAATATAGTTACAGGAAAGTGAAAACATGCAAGAGTGGTTTATTAAGACAGGGTCAAGTTAACATTAATGCTGAGTTATGTGGATGAGTTTTTTATTATGTTAAGAAATATACTATGGCTAGGAGTAGCAGGGCTGTAGTTTGCTAATCACATACTTGTCATTCCCCAATCTGTCACCCCTAAACTCTGAGTAGCTGAAGAGAAAAAATGGGTCCATTCCTCAAAATGCCACTCCCGAATGGAGCAAGGTCTATTCTGACCAATCAAAAAGGTCCATTCCCATTCTAGCACTCATCTGTACTCAGTAGACAAAACTTGGTAGAGAGAGAGAGAGACTGAACACTTAAAGGCATTTTTTGTCACTGCTTTCTCAAGGGGTAAATGTGAAGCTTATTATATCACTTTAGCTTCATCCCCCTGCGTCACCTTACTAATGTGTGCTAAACCCTAACCCTGTCACTATCCCTATCCCTCAATTTCCATAACTCTGCCAGTACACAAGACAGGCTCAGAAACAGACAAACTCATCAACAAACACACACACAACACTAAGGCCACCCCATTGCTAACTCTTACTCTAACCCTAGCCCAGCCCACCAACACTCACACAAACACATTCTCAGTTCTACCAGCCCACTTACCCCTCTCTACGTTCTGATCTGTCCTCATTCAGAAACTGCTCTTATGAGTGTCTACATTCTGAACTGTTTACATTCTGAGTAGCAACCATTAAATATATATTACTCTTGGTTACTGGGGCAGAGATCAGGTGGAGGTGTACAAATGTCAGTCACACATTGAAATATATTGCTAATGCCATTACACAGACAGTGATTTGATGGGGATATGCAAATGATATGAACAAATTTAGGTACATTACTTTGACCATTAATGGATAGTGATGAAGTGGTGGTATGTATATGACAGTAGCACACTTAAATCCATTACTCTGGGCATTTGACATAGAGATTGCCTTTGGGTATGCAAGTAACAGCAGCACATTGAAATTCATTACCGTTGGCATAATGAGGCAGTGATTGGGGTGGGGAATGTGTACATGATAGGAACACATTGAAATAGATTACTGTGGCAAATATTGAGGCAGCAGTTGGGTAAGGGTATGTGATGACAGCAGTAAACTAAAATACATTACTGTGGCCACTAATCAACAAGGATCAGTGTGTGGTGTTATAAATGACAACAACACACTGGTATACATTACTGTGGCCATTATTTCTTTCACGTTCCTAGTGATCAGGGATGTGATTGCCAAAGTCAGCATTCACATCTACGTAGTTATTAAGATTAAGAGCTCTCATTTTCAGGAATAGTTTTTCCCTTGCAGGTATTTCTGTTTTTACTGGCAGAACACCAGATTCTTCCATTATTTACCATATGACCTTTGAATAGGTCAAATCCCTTTTATGAATGTATTTTTTTGCCAATATATATTTCCAGAAGGAATCTGTTAACTTGGTGACATAGAAAGCTGATTCTCTGTATACTTCCAGTTTGGCTAGGGCTCATTAGTCATCTGTGATATGCAGGAGACAGTAGGGAAGAATGATGACGATGTTGATGATAATCATCATGATAATGATGGCCCTGACTACCTCTTCTGGAGGTGGGGTTGGTTATGTGTATGTGAGAATATGCACTCTGGTGAAAGTCTTTGGTTAAAACCAAAGATGAATAGAGGTGTCTGCCTTCAAAGTTTATTTTTATTTATTTAACATTTGTTTACCGGGAAAGTCCGACTTGGAACAAAGCCAATTTTCAGCTGAGGTCTGGGAAGAAACACTGCAGATGCATGTATTTGTAATGTGGGAGGAGACCAGACCACCTGGAGAAAAACACACAATTGCAGGGAGGACCTGCAGACTCCATCCAGAAGGCACTCCAGCCGAGAATCGAACCAGAGAACCTCTTGCTGTGAGGCAACAACAC
>NC_056739.1:1392932347-1393029847 GCF_019279795.1 Protopterus annectens | reverse complement strand
CAGAGCCTGATGATTATGATAAATACCTCATCTGTAACCTACCCTTAATAGGTAAGGCTATTGAGAAGGTTGTTCATTCACATTTTGATTCCATTGCTAAAGAGTACTATGTTCATAATCTTTTCAGTCTGGTTTCTTCACTAGACACATATCCCATCTTTAGAAATCTTGCTTTTTTTAGCTAGCCTGAGACAATATGTTTCCCCCATATTTTAAAGAGCTGTTGGACTCTTACACTCTAGCTAGGCCCTTATGTTCCTCTTCTTAGGGGGATTTTGGAGGTTCCTAAGGTGGGACTGGAGACTTCTAGTACTTGCTTTACCAAGCTTCACCCATTTGGAAACTCCTCTGTCAGTGGTTGGGTGAACATCTCACACTATCAGAATAACAAACACAAAGGAAGCAAGTCCAGAATCTACTCCAAAGTAATTTTATTAAAGTGCTTTTCGTTTCCCAAATAGAAACTTCATCAGAATACATTTTCAAACCCAGCCTACTCAATTTATAGTAACCCCTAATAGTTAGCACAAAGCCATTAACTTGAAAAGATTCCACCCCCTTAAAGGTGTATGCTTATACACATATATAAAAAATGCATCAATATCATGGTAAAAAATACATAAATATGTAAAAAATGCATGATCACATTTTACATATGAACATTACAAATAAAAGTCAGCTTTTAACCTTAAAATGGAGCTAATGGAAACTGCACTATTTAAACCTGGGTAGTTACTGGCATAAGTCCGCAGTTGCCATTTAAGCTCCTTTTGTTCTAGATAGTCATTCAAAGGACCATCTCTATCCCTTAAAATTACCTGATCAATTATAACAAATCTAAAATCATGTCCATCATTTTCAGTGATATGTGCTGCCAAAGCATTTTTACTTTCCTTCTTTTTAATATCATAACAATGCTGATATACCCAGCTCCTGAAAGTGTTAATTGTTTTTCCAAAGTAATAACCTCGACATTGTGTGCACAGGGCTAAATAAACAACTGCTTTGCTACCACAGTTATATTTTCTATTAACAATATATTGTCCAAAATTGGGGATATTTACCTCACTGGTCTTTATCATATACCTACATTGTAGGCAATATCCACATTTTTTCAATCCCCCCATTTTGTCTCCCGTTTTACCTTTTCCAGCATATTTTTAAAACAGATATCCTTTTTATAGACAATTTTGGGGGTATTTCCTACAATATGATGATTCTCTGGTTCAATCTTAAAAGTACTCCAGTTACGGAAAATAATCTCTTTAATAACTTGAAACTGCTTATTGTATGTTAAAACTGCAGTTTTTCTAAAGATATTTTTTTCTATAAAATGCCTATTTATCCTTTTGTTTGTCACTTCTTTCATTATATCCACAACAAACTTCTCCGGACATGTTCCCTAATATATCCACCTGTATTAGGAACTCATTAAAGACAGAAACCATCCTGGCAGGGCCGACCTTATCTGAAATGGCATCCTAGGCGAAGTAGTGCTCGTGCTTCTTAAGCTCCCCCCCCCAGATCATACTCATGACACACCCCTATTTGAGGCACACCCACAGATAGGTCACTCCCCATGAAAGCCACTCCAGTTATTTCCTTCAATTTTTTTTAAATGCATGAAACCTGTAACAGGTTTTGCATTACCAAGCATTTTCCAAAAGTTACGAAGTCCAAAATTAAAGTAATAAGATTCAAAATCAGAGCCAGCTGAGCCAGACACACACGTAAACACACACACACACACACACACACACACACACACACACACACACACACACACACACACACACACACACACACACACATACGCACACATACATACACACACATACACACATACACACACACACACACACACACACACACACACACACACACGCACACACACGCACACACACACACACACACACACACACACACACACACACACACACACACGCACACCTCAACCTCTTGGTGCAAGAAATCCGGACAAAGCCTAAAATAAATAGGGACAGGACATAAATATTGCTCTCGTGAACTTAGAAAATTGCTAGAATAACAGGATTTGTGTTAGTATGTATTTTTCTAAAGGATTTAAAGTCTAAAACTCAAATGTCTGTCAATATTTAGCAACTTCAATCCCTTTTATGAGGAACAGACAAATATGGGGCAAAAATCTGGATAGTCTGCAAAAACCTGGTCAGTTGAGGGGCATGACTATTTACAGTAAGAAGTAACCTCAGTCTTATTTCTGTCTCGTTTTCAGTTTCTCTTCTTAAAATGCTGTAAGGCAGAAAATAATGCATGGGTAGATGGGTGAGTCTGCTTATGCATGTGTGTGTGATAAATAAAGGGACAGCTATACATTCCAAAAAGGCATGCAGGACATGTAAAAATACAGATTTGTTCAGTAATCTAAAAACCAAATTTCATTCAAAGTACTGAGAGGCTCACTTACCTAACATGTAGGTTGCTTTAGAATCTATAAGACAGGCAGAATTGTAAATGCTACTAAAATTAAACTGGGTGTGGTGGAATTTAAGTACTTGGGGTACCTAATAGGAAGAGGGATGGTAATAATAGATAGAAACCATAAATACTGGCCTTTCGATTTACAAAGAGGGAAAGAAGAACGCATTTCTGGGACTAGATGAGTATTGCAGAACATTTGCATCTACTTTTGCAAAATGCCCTGGTCTCTTGAGGCAGATACAGCATTTAATGAACTGAAAAGACTCCTCTGTGATAATTAAGTAAGGCTGAGACTAAGTCAGTTAGCTCAGAGGAATAAAGCTCTGAGCTGTTAATTAGCTGCTTCCTACCTACAGGGTTCATTCCTTCCACCTTCATTTACCTAATGAACTAGACAGTGCTCCCCGGTCACCCTGAAATAAGACAGTTGTGTCCAGTGGGCTTACCCATGAACAAATACATAATATAAGTAACATTTTTACTCACCAACCACATTATGTTAGCAAATCAATGAAGTTTTAAAGCCAAAATGGTCATAAGTAAACAAAATGCAGTAAAAGGTGAGATTGTATATGAAAAATACACTTAAAATAAATATGTTATCTAAAAATAATGATGGTAACCAGGATGAATAATATATTCTATGTTCAAACCAAAACAGGAAAACTAGCTGTACAGGAACAATATTGGCATAAAATTAGCTGAAGTAGACTGTTGTCATAAATTCTAATGTAAGATCTGTGTTAAAGATAACTTTGCAGGAGCTAATACAAAATTCTTAAAGAATATAAGTATTTTAGAGGCTTGTAAACATGTAAAAAATACCACAGTACCATCTGGTGTGCAAAATGTATGCAGAACAAAAAGCAACCATACATTTCTGTCAAAAAAAGATGACTTTTGGATATTCACTGAAATATATCAGAAATAGAACCCCAATATTTTTTATACATATATCTTCTTTTCTTTTTTAAATTATCATGCTACCCAGCCTAGTCAAAATGGTTTAATTTGACTTTATGAGTACAAATAAAAGTAAACCATGCTTTACAAGCTATACTAATAAAGGATGCTACAGTTACTTGTGCATCATATTATGAATGATGGTTATGGTTACAGGATTGCTGTCTCATTTCCCACATAGAATGCA
This sequence comes from Protopterus annectens, assembly GCF_019279795.1. Taxonomy (NCBI): domain Eukaryota; kingdom Metazoa; phylum Chordata; order Ceratodontiformes; family Protopteridae; genus Protopterus; species Protopterus annectens. The sequence continues at coordinate 1,393,026,237 of NC_056739.1, read as the reverse complement.
CCGCAGATGCAAACTTCCTTGGTAACCACTCACTAGACTGTACAGTAAATGAGATGTCTAATCTGTTAAGTTTTACAAATATCAACTAATGTGAACATTTTGGATTTAGACACTGATTTACCTGAAGTTCAGAGACCTCAAAGGAAATAGCTCCATGGTTTGGTGGTTGAAGCTGACAATTTCTAACTACCTCTGTTTGGATCTTAAAATGTAAGAAGCTGTTGCCCCACACTGATCTTATTATGAAAACTAAACCTGCAAGAATTAAAGACTACAATACAAAAGACATTCAATTCAGAAAGGATGCCAGTATTCATCAGTCATTTGAATGATTTTAAATGTATTGGTAACATAAGCAGTAACCAACCTAATCTGGTCTCTATCAAATCTGTCAATATGGTTTGTCTGATACAGTTATCAGAACCAGAAGTGATTTGTTGATTTATCAGTCAAGGCAGCCTGCGCAATCTTAGCTTTATAGCCTCTATGCTTAACGTAGTACTTCAAGTTAATATCTCCTCTTGAAATCATCAGTGACTGCAAACCTACACAGACACACACACACACACACACACACACACACACACACACACACACACACACACACACACACACACACTAGGGTTGCATAGTTAGTTGCCAAAAAAGTCACCGTGACTGTTTCTGCTTCAAACTGCTACTTAAACCTTTAAGACAAGAAACGTTTTCTGCAGCAGTGAGAAGAAAAACATTATTGCAAACACCTTAACAGGATATGAAACTATATACACAGGTTAAAGTATGAAATACTGAGCTTTCGTTTAAGGGAATAATGCCAAATGCAATAATTTTCACTTATTGGATTAACACTGCCTTACAAAATGTCATGTTCCTTTTACTCCCACTCAGGGCTTCTGAAGTCACCATGACTTTATCCATTTGTATTACTTAACAAGAATCTTCTGCTAACAACAATAATATTCTGCTAATAGCAACAACAGGCACAACCAGATGGGCCAAGCAGTCCTTATTTTGTGATAAATACTACATTTCCATACTTGACACCAGACAGAAGTATCTTCAGTGCTTGCTTGGACAAAAGTAAAGGCAGTTTATTCATATGAAACAAGATGTTCAACAATCACTTCTCAAGTCCTGGTGTTTTCCTGTCTCCACCCCACTTCAAGACTGCTAATGAGCAAACTCTCTGGGTAAACATCTGGACAGACTAAATAACTTGAGGCAACTGCCTCTCTGGGTAAACATCTGGGCAGACTAAAGAACTTGTGACAACTGCCTCTCTGGGTAAATATCTGGGCAGACTAAATAACTTGGGACAACTGTCTCTCTGGGTAAAAATCTGGGAGACTAAATAACTTGGGACAGTAAAGTTGTCCTTGCCTCCCCTCCCCCCAACCAATGGGTTTACTTCGGGAAGGCAACAGTACAGCTAATAAAAATAAACTTGCAGTTCTACAATGAGCCTTGCTAACAAACTGAGTGGACCGGGGAATCCTAATAGCAACATAGGAGCACCAGTAAAAGCTAGCAACCATAGAGTGAAACACGGAAACACAATGAAATGAGTCATAATGATGTAGCAGGCTTAAGAGTTCAGAAGTAAAACTTAACTTAAACAACAAAATACGTAAACACGTGCAAAGGGAATGTAATTCTGCAAAAAACACTAAATGTATAACATTAATTGCATACACTGCTGCCACACACACTTAGCTCTCATTTGTTCATTTATGGTCAACTGCGCAGTTCAATTGTCTTCCGCAATTTAAATTCCGTGCGTGAAAAAGAAAGATGTAAACAAATCGGTTCCACAGGCACAGCAGGTGTTTGCGAACTGTTTTCATCTTCTGCATCTGTGCGACCGGCCTTAAAGTACGCTCTTAAAGAAGAATGTCTTTAAAAAATGTACTGTTTTTTTTTTTAGTTGAAAATTTAATTTCTCGGCTGTAACAGACAGTCTCTGTTTTCTGGACAGTATCTCAATGAGAAGAGCACAAACTTTTATAGACTGTTGGACTAGAAAAAAAAAAACATTCATTAAAATAAATAACTAAAAATCGCGCCCTTTATGAAGTTGGACTGTACGGCACCCTAGGCAGTTGCCTAGTTTGCCTATGCCTAAGGCCAGCCATGCATTCTGGCTATATGCAGTCCCTGCCCTTTAACAGGCGACCTCTTTTGGTGTACTGGGTGCCAGCTTTCAAAATGTAATAAGGTGTTTGAATAAGTAGGTTTTCTATATATAGTGGAGCTGAACTCCTTCTTAGCCTTATCTTTCACAAGGGTGATGTCCAAATAGTTAACCACATCCTCTCCTGTGGTGATTGTAAATTCCAGAAAGTCTGTGCTATTCCTCATGTAAGAGAAAAAGCGATCTAGCTCCTCTTTGTCACCTTTCCATAGAATAATAATATCATCCAAAAAATGGCTGTAGTATGACCAAAAACAAGAATATGGACTATGTACAACATATTCCAACTCCCAATATGTAAGGACAATATTTGCAAAAATAGGGGCACACGCTGCCCCTATTGCAACACCTTTGCATTGATTAAAAAGTTGCTGTTCAAAGGTAATGATGTTACTGTCTAATAGTAACTCCATTAAAGTACGGATAGTAAGAATCCGATCATGTCTCATGCTAGTATGCTGGCATAAGTACAAATAAAACCAATCAATACATTCCTCATGGGTATAACAGAAAATAAATCCCTGATATTGATTGTTACAAACATTAAGTCATCCTGTTACATATCACTAGTAATCTTACTTAAAAAATCCCAGGAATCCTTAAGTATCCATGGGTGCTTCTGTAGAACATTCTTTAACTGTGAATCAATATACTTAGCTATGGGGAAATTCTTAGAGGCTCTGGCATCAACTATTGGTCTTAATGGTGGATCATTAAGATCCTTGTGTATTTTTTTGGAGCTACAAAAATCATAGGTATTTTTGGATTCTTTACCACTAGAAAATTATACCCAGCAATGCTAATCTGTTCATTATACACAAGTTCTTGTAATGCTGTTGATGCCAGAGCCTCTAAGACTCTAACAATATACTTTAAAAAAGGGGGACAAATACACATCGAATAATAAATTTACAAATCTTTCAACTTTAAGGGGAGGGGTAGGTCTTGACTACTGACCACTTTGTGACCCATGTGACTTCTCGAATCCTCAATTTTCCGAAACACAGCTCCATAAATGCATAAATGATGGAATGTTTTACACTAATTAACTACACCATGAGATCACAGTTATTCAAATTATTTTTTCACTTTCGCAGGCAGTTACTCTTTTCTTCACAGATATGTGACCATTACAATGTTAGTATTATTGTACATAATGTAAATAGCTTTACCTCACACCATATTATCTTTCTGTTAATTTCTGTATTAAAAAATGTGAATAACTGCTACGTCTTCCTACAGTAGTAAGAAAATAATGTATGCATGTAGAATTGCTGTTTTATTTTGTAATTGCATATACAATAATATATTTTTTTAGACCTGTGCTTAAAATGGGCCTTTTACTTTGTTAGTCTATCCCAGCTAACCAATGAAAATAAAAAATAAACAAGTAAATTACCCTATCCTCGAAAAACAGTTTATTAATGATGTCACCTACATTTTTTCAGGTATGTTGCTCAACTGTATTTGACTTGCTCAGTTTGCTATCACTGAGTTTTGTATCAACATTCTTATTTGTTTTCTATTTGTCAACTTGATAAATAAACTGGAACAAGGGCCCTTTACATCCATGACCTGGGACAGAGACACAAGTAAACTATATGCTACAACAACAGTTAAACAAAATGCAATCTAACACAAATAGCTGACACAATCATAAAAACAAAATGAATGAACTTCAGCACTTATGGAGGAGCACATTAATTACACTTGATAATAATCAGTATTTAAAAACAGAATTTTGAATGGTAGTCAGTAGGTTGAGATGGTTCTCCTGTTAATGATATAGACTGTGATGTCAGACTGAGGGAGTCAGAGTTCTTGGAACCAGGACTAACTAGATTAAGTCTGAATACCTATCTGCACTGCATGGTTGGCTGGTTCCCTGAACTGCTGGTCCTAGTTTTAAATGACAGTCTGCTAACAGAAAATAAAAGCCTTGTGGGGCTCCCCTCTCTCTGCAGTATAGCAGGTTTACTCCTTATAAAAGCCTTGTGGGGCTCCCCTCTCTCTGCAATATAGCAGTTTTACTCCTTATAAAAGCCTTGTGGGGCTCCCCTCTCTCTGCAGTATAGCAGGTTTACTCCTTATAAAAGCCTTGTGGGGCTCCCCTCTCTCTGCACTATAGCACATTTACTCCTTATAAAAGCCTTGTGGGGCTCCCCTCTCTCTGCAGTATAGCAGGTTTACTCCTTATAGAAACCTTGTGGGGCTCCCCTCTCTCTGCAGTATAGCAGGTTTACTCCTTATAAAAGCCTAGTGGGGCTCTCCTCTCTCTGCAGTATAGCAGGTTTACTCCTTATAAAAGCCTTGTGGGGCTCCCCTCTCTCTGCAGTATAGCAGTTTTACTCCTTATAAAAGCCTTGTGGGGCTCACCTCTCTGCAGTATAGCAGTTTTGCTCCTTATAAAAGCCGTGTGGGGCTCCCCTCTCTCTGCACTATAGCAGTTTTGCTCCTTTACCCCCATTGTTCACCTTTTTACTTCCTTCTTTCTCTGCTCCCATTTTCTCTAGACAGAACACTGTCTGCCCTGCACTTCTGTTCTTGCACCTCCTACCCTTGCTACCTACCTCACTCAGGTCCTACCTATGACATTACATAAACAAGTAGGCCCCATTCCTCTCTTTTCTTGTCTCTCCCAACCCCTTGTGTTAATGTCATAGTCCGCACTGTACAGCCATAGATGTTTTCTTTGTCTGTCTTTGTGAATGTACGTTAATGTCTGTATGCAGCTACTGTATATCCTGTCTTTACACATTTATTTAATTATGTCTAACCATATTTTATGTTTCTTCATGTTGTAAAGATGTATTATGGTGCAGACAAATACTTTAGTTATAAATGAATGTTTACACTGTAATATTAAAAAATGTTATCCTTGAGATTTTGTTGTAAATGGACTCTACCACTTGGACATTACTGTTCATAAAAAACATCTAGTTGGGAATCCTTTTATTTTCAATACATTTCAGAGCCACGAAGGCCTAGTGTATACTTTAACAAATGAAGAGTGTAAGGCAGAAGCTGTTCTAAATGGAATGCCAATGCATCAGTATGCATATTCTTTACATACTACCCCCCAAAAAAAATACACATGGAGCAGGGCAAGCTAAGCATCACAAATCCACCTACCCATGTATCTTTCACTTGAGAAAGGGAAGTGGAAAGTCTATAAAATCCCCATGTGGATATGGTAATGGCACAAAAACATGACACAGGAAGCAACCCCAGCTGGAAACCAAACTATAGAACCAAGAATTGTTAAGGCAGTAATGCTAACCATAGGACCCTTGTACCACCTTTCATCAAACCGTATAAAAGAAAAAATAAAAACAAAACAACATCAACAACAACAAAAAAAAAAAAGAATAGCATAATTAGCCAATCAAACAGATGGGATTTTTTTGGCTTACTCTTTCATCAGAATGACAGTCCGTGGTGGTGCAGTGGTTAGCATTGTCGCCTCACAGCAAGAGGTTCTCCCGTTCGATTCTCAGCTGGAGTGTCTTCTGTGTGGAGTCTGCATGTCCTCTACATGGTCGAGAGATGCTAAAGACATGCAGGTAGGTGCAAACGTGAATGGGTGTGCCTTCTTTGAAGGTTGGGCGTTGGGCTGGCAACTTGGCACTGTAAAAATCCACTGCCAATCATGAGCGGACCGGAGTTCCGCTGTGGCAACCCCTAACTGGGAAAAGCCGAAAGACTTTTTGTTTCATCAGAATGATGATGGAACCTACCTGTACAGCAACACTTTCCCATGAGTCTAATTCTCAGCATAATGCTGCCCATACAGTGACAGATTTTTTAAAAGAAAAGCATGAGAATTAGCACATTTTCTATTTGTACTCATTTACCATATAAACCAAGATGGATTGTTAGGAGATGAGAAATAACACCGATCCCCAACAAACAATTATGTTTCATAGTTTACTTTTGTTTATATACATTCAACAAGCCTAAATCTGTAGTCAGGCTTAGAAAATACTGGTTGGATAAATGTTGCACTGTACATTACCTAAGGTGACATTCAGGCTTCTGTCCTTATGCTCATTTTGTTAGCTTGCATATCTGTAAGTGTAAGTCAGGATTTTGGCTCCTAATTAGATTTAGGCAGTTCTTAAGAAATGTGGATTAAAGCCAGTCATCTTGAGCCTAAGCTCATTAACATAATGCAAAAGTAAAACATGCAACATTCACGGTCTGTTCGGTTGTCTTTGTTGTGGAATATTAGGATTCATGTAATATTTTAGAAATCTGTAAAGGAAAAATAAAGCTATAGCTATTATTTCAAGAAGCTAAAAACAACGTGATGAGAAGCAAGAAACTGAAAAATGTCAGGCAAGGGAGTGCATTTCCTCTTATAAACACACATAATGTCACTGATTTGAGTTTGTAAATGCATTTCAGTAATCTAGGAACCATTCAATAGAAGAGAGCAGGTTATAGTAGTAATAAGGCTGTTGGAGATGCTACATTTCTTCAGGAAAGACAGGTAAACATAACAGGTAAAATTTTTTTTTTTTACTTCTGGCTCTGGAAGGACTCCAACAGGTCCTGAAAAAGCTTATATATCTTCAAACAGTATTATGACAGGTCTGCATGTTTATTTTGCATGCAAATACCTGTTTGCCTTTCCATATGTATTTTGCTAGAATGATTCTAAGGTGTTTATTCTAATTAGTATTTTCAAATCCAGGAAACTGAAGCTGTAACCAGTGTAACCTCTTAAGTCTATTATTTCATTATTTAATATAGCTTACGCTCTTAAGCCACGTTTGTTAAAGACGTACAATCTCCTGAGTGACCACAGGTAAAAGTGTTTTTTTTTCAGGGAGAGACAGTGCTGACTGTTTCCATGATCCACATTCTTTAATTTATAAAAATTTCACAATATGGTTGCTATTGCTTTTTTACAGAGGCTGAGTGTCCTCTAGTGTTTAGGTCACCAGGGGATATTCTAAGCAAAGGGTTTCACACACTATTTCTTTAATGCTTTATATGTCAGACATAGATCTCCTCTAACAAGACAATGAAATAAAGGGAAGAAAGAGATATTGTAGCCATTGACTATAAGACAAACGCTGAAGTCCTTTAGTTATGTTTGTGAGGAATCTTTGTACCTTCTCAAGCTGCACCATATGACCCATGAACAGGTTAAAGAAGAGGGTGCAGTATTGGTTCAATAAGAGATGCATTGCCTTTTATCTAGCTAGCACCAGCTGCCTACATATGGTACCTAACAATACACACAAACGTTGCATATACATCCTTGGCACTGCTTTTGATCAATGGGTTATCAGATATGTAAGGCCTTATGCTTTGAATGTGTCATTGCCTTTATGGTTATCAAATGACACTGTGGTCTTTAACTATTTCTTTTTAAGTTTTAGATGTTGCCCAAATGACAGATCATCTTTAATGACACTGAGGTCTTTTACTATTTCTTTTTAAGTTTTAGATGCTGCCCCAATGAAAAATCATCTACAATGACACTGAGGTATTTCACTATTTCTTTTTAAGTTTTAGATGCTGCCCAAATAAAAAAAATCATCTACAATGACACTGAGATCTTCTACTATTTTTTTTTTAAGTTTTAGATGTTTACCAAATGAAAGATCATCTACAATGACACTGAGGTCTTTTACTATTTCTTTTTAAGTTTTAGATGTTGCCCCCCAAAATATATAACGCTGGTGGGGGAGGGGGAGTTGACAAATGCTAGCATGTTGATTTTTTTGGATACTGTAGGCAAGGTCATTGCAACTGCACCATTTGTATGTAATTTTAGGCACCATATGCAGGGAGGTGGTTTTAGCTAGATTAACTCATTACAGCCAAGTGCAGCTCCAGGTATTTCTGCAGTTACTCCTACTGTGCCTCTAGACATCAAATATTGCTTGTTCATATTTGCATTAATAATTACAAAACCATACTACATACAAGGATTCAGAATATATTATCTTGAAGCATACATGATGGCAAACACAAGTGTATTGATATTTGACCTCTGTTAATGAGCATTGTTAGAACTCTAAGGTGATAAGTTCATTTTTTAAAGGCTCAAGCCACACTCAGTGGGAGTTAAAGGTACACACTCAAAAGAGATGTACTGGAGGGAATAAGTTAGAGGCAATGCCCCCAAATCTGTGGCAAAACGCTGGAGCTAGTTTAAACTTCTGAAAAAATACCAAAAATGGAGTGGCCTTAGATCAGATCCCTGAGGGATCCCACTGGTGACAGAGGATGTTGAGATATAGTCCCTCATTTTCTACCTGTTGCGCATAACTATGTAGTCAGTCATGGACCTAAGTCATTATGGCTTCATTTTCTTTTAGATCTCTGAGTTTGTGTACAATATTGTCATGGAGTATAGTACTGAGTACTTGAGCCAGATCAGGGTAAGCTGCATGAACAGATAAACCTTCATCCAGGGCAGCAGTTAAGCTCTTGAAAAAAATTATGAAGTTAAGCATACAATTTCTCCTTTTGACAAAACTGCACTGGGTTATGTCATGGAGGAGATTTACTGTGTATACCTGAAAAAAAAAGTTATGTGATGATTCTCTCCATCACATTACACAGTATGTTTGTGAGCTTGATTAGTTTGCAATTACTGAGGTCTGTGGTGAGGCCTCTCTTGTAGACAGAAGATACAGAAGCTTGCTTCCAGATATCAAAGACATAGTCAGTTTTAATGATCTATTAAAATGTGCTTCATAGAGATATAGGAGTTTATTTTTGACTGCACAATTTAGGCTTCCTGTTATCTTAGCTGGCCCAATAAAACTGGTGTTGTTGACCTTACTGATGGTAAGGGTGACAATTCTGCATGTAATTTTGAGCTGGATAATATTGCAGGGAGGAAGAATGGATAGGGTTCTCTTTTTTGGCTTGAAATTTGCTCCAAATCTGTATACTTTAATATAACCCGTATCTGTTGGCTCTGCTATGGTGATATCCTTTTTGTTCTAACTCACAACATTTTTTTACCTTCCCCTTTATTTTTCAGATGTGTTTGTGGAAGACCTTATTGTTATGAAGCTTTGCTTCTTTTGATTGCTTTAGTTGATTATTTTTGGATCTAGTTGGCATTAGCATTGTTGTTTTGGGTTGGGTTTAAGGTTTCTATAGTCTTTTCTTTTCATTGAGCAATGTGTTGATTTTTTTAACTTTACCATTTACATTAGTTGCAGAACTTCTACTAGATTAATGCCACACATGGCTGAATTTGTTTAAAGTGTTACAGATGGCCACAAATAATTCACCAGTAGGTTGGTAGGAGTATGGGATTGCCTAATATATGGTCCCAGTTAACTGATACAAAATGATTTTTCAGGGCACTATGGTTGCTAGGAGGTAGTCATATTCCTGAGGTGGCAAAATGAGATGTGATAGTGCATTACAAAATTGTTGATTGTGTTGATTATTGTAACTTGCGTGTGGAGTACTTCATGCCCACAATTTACTTCTATAACTCTGATTTTGAAAGACTGACTTATGAGAATAGATATATCAATTCCTTTCTCACTGAGTAAAACAAAGAAGAAATACTTTTAACCAGGTATCTGAGGAATGCAAGCCTGGTCTTTAAACCATGTTTCTGTGGTAGGATATATCTAAATTTTTTTCAGTGGTGAGGTCCTTGCACCTAACTGTCCACGTGTGTAATTTGAATAAATAAAATGTGGAGTTAACAAAGATATAAGGAAGGGGAATATTAAAGTGAAATAGAATTTAGGAGAAAATACAAAGCAAAGTGGTCTAGTTGTTATCAACATCTTTAATAATGTTGTGTAGGATATTAAGTAGCATGTTATTAGACACATGCTTCACTGAAAGGTTGCTCTCATGTTACACTAACCCCTAGGCAGCTAGGAGTAAAAAGGGAAAAGGAGGCTAACAGTGAAGAAATGATAATAACACTTTTCTTACAATCCATTTAAGGTCCAAGTTTCTCAGTCAGTATCAACAATAGGTTAGTAAGTCAGCATCAACCCCCTTTTCCCATTTTGTACATTAGGTCATGGTGTCACATCAACAGTGACCATCACCTAGAAGCAATATTCACGCTGTCAGGTGGCTAGTCCTGCTGCTGTTATTCTTCTGCACACACCTATGGCCAATTTAGAATATCCAGTCAACCTGATGCATGTCTTTAGAATTAGGGGAAAAACAAAGCCAATGGAGAAATCCCACACACAAACTCAGGGAAGACATGCAGACTCTGCACAGAAGGCATCCCAGCATAGAACTGAACTGTAGAACCTCTTGTTGTGAGATAACAATGCTACACTCTGTGCTATTCTACTGCCCAGTTTGGATATTAATGCTACTGAGAAAGATTCACTTCCTCTGAAGAACATGTTTGAGCAATTTAACCTGGCCCAAAAATACAGGTCCCTACTTGGGCTGATATAAAAATTGGCTGTATCTCGACACTTGACCTAATAATAAACAACTTAAAAAATAGTTGCTTTCACAATGAAATACTCCCCAGTGCTCTGAGTGACCACTCAGCCATTAAATCCATTTGGTCATTCAGAACAAGTATATATATATATATATATATATATATATATATATATATATATATATATATATATATATAGTTGCACTTGAAAACATCTAAAACCCATCACAGCTAAATTCATAATAACATCTAAAACTCATAATACTGAATTTCATAACATCTAAAATGTATAATATGTAATAGTGTATTATCAGACATGTAAATGTTATAGTTTATTCTGTTTATCTTGTGGTATCACAAAGAGATGTTGTAGTTTTTATTTCTATAGTTATTATTTATATAGTGTAGGAATTAATACCCCTTACATTGTGTTTATTTTGCCATTCTGTATGTGTTTTTTAGGCCATACAGGTAAGTGATATAGACATTATGTGTACATTATACAAAAACGTGGTGAATCAAAAGAAGGCTGATATAGTGGCAAAAATACACAATGCAGTAAAAAAGACAAAAAAAACATTTATTCCGTGAGTGCTTTTGCAGTCAAAAACATATACTGCTTCATCAGAAAATAAAATCATGTCAACTGTTAGTTTAAATGTCATTCCCTAACCAATCAAAAAACAGTTCAGTTAAGCAATTAAAAAGTAAAAACATCATTTAAAGAGACATAATCACATACAAAACCTACCCAAAATCATAAAGCATACAAAATACCACAATATCAAGAGCAAGGATTCCTAGCTTTCAGAGCTGGTTTAATTGATACACAATCATTCAGTCCCTTTCCCCTTGAGGCTCTCAGCCTGATAATCCATCTCTTTTCTGATGTCTCTGTGTGGTTCTTAATATCACCTCCCCGTTCACCAAATTTTATAGTCTCTATAGCTGGGAACTTAAAACCATGTGTAGGGTCAGTTACTCCCACATGTTTGGCCAGGGCATTCACTTCAGACCTGATGTTGATAGCATGCAAATGCTCCCTAATTCGATCTCTAAACCACCTATCTGTTTTGCCCACGTAATATGAATAACAAATCCTGCAATAAGCCAAATAAACAAGATGGGATGTGTTACAATCTGCATGGCATTAAACCTCCACTCCTTATTCATGTCAGGGTGAATAAAACTGGCAGTGGAGTCTATGTGAGGGCAATAATTACACTTGTTACAGGAAAAAGTCCACCAGGAGCTCTGGTCAATTCCTTCTATGCTACCTATCCTTGGGTAGCACATTTGTTTGAGTGATCTCTTATTTTTGTATAAGAATCTGGGTTCATTCCCTACAATCAACTTAACCTCAGGGTCCAATAACAGAACCTGACAATGTTTCTGGAAGATGTCAGTGACCTGCCTGACATTACTAGAGTAAGTAACTGGTAGCCTGATGACCAACTGATGACCCCTTGTGTTACACATTGGTACTTCCTGTGAGTGAACCTTCCTCAAGAAGTAAGGCCTCGCTCTATTGCTCCGTAGAGCTGGAATAGTTTAAAGCGTACCACTAACCTCTCGTTCATTATACCCTCTCTCAATAAATCTATTCTTCAAAGATGTTAACTCATCAAGAAAGCCCTCCTCACTGGCATTCAATCTAGATGCCCTTGTGCCTTGCCCCCTTACTACTTTTCTAAAAATGTGTGTGGGGTGCATACTCTGTCGGTGGAGGTAGGCATTTCTGTAACACTCCTTCCTGAATACACGGGTATAAAATGTGTTGCCTTGAAACTTAGTGACAAGTACATCCAAAAACTCAATCTCTGTGTCAGAAGACTTAATACTAAACTTCAAAAAAGGAGTTGAATTATTAAGATGATTAAAAAACATTTGTAATTGATTGTTGGTTACCTTCCATAACAGGAAGAGGTCATCAATAAAACGTCTATAGAAATAGACCTGATTGCAAAACTTGGATTCAAATATAGCATGTTCTTCCCACATAATCATGACAATGTTGGCGTAGTTATTGACACTCGAAGTGCCCATAGCGACGCCATCCAACTGTAGGAACACTTCATCCCCAAACATCATCATGTTATGTTCTAATACCAACTCCATCAGTAAACATAGGAGTTCCTGAAATCTGTCATCATACTTACTCTTTTTATTCAAAAGAAGCCTCAACATTTCAACGCCCTCCCGATTAGGAATAGTAGTGAAGAGGGGCTTACCATCCAGTGTTACCAGGCGAACTTCTGGTACTTCCATGGGGCTTTTGACAACATCATATACATCATTAAAAAACTGTTGAGTATCCTTTAACATATTCATCGGTATTTACCAATGGTCTCAAATGTTTCTCAACAAAAAATGAAATGCGTTCCATGCACCACCTATGGGTCTCAGGGGTGGCCTCTTAGGATCCTTGTGTACCATGGTAAACCTTGGATACAAGGGATCTTCGGCTCTTGCACCATAAAATACTCATACAAGCCAGAATTAATAACCCCTTCCAACAAACAATCATATAAGGCATTGTTCACCCTTCTAATAGACACTTCAACATCAGTCATATCTATTTTTCTATACGTGCTCAAGTCATATAACATTGCCCTCATTTCATCAACGTAATATTTATAATCCATCATGACAGTGAGGCCGCCTTTGTCTGCTGGTCTTAACACAGTGGAGGTGTCATTCTGTAAAGCATTGAGGGGTGTACGCTCATCAAATGTCAAGTTCACAAAGGTACCCTTAAAGGCCCCACCCTCAGTCAATTTAAACAAGTCCTCCTCACATAATTTCTCATACATATCTAAAACCATGCAATTATTTGGGACATAAGTACTTAAACTTCGAAAGGTTTTAGTCATAACATGATCATTAGAAGTGTATTTGTGAATAATCTTCAACATCACATTCCGTAAAAACAATTTCATATCAGTAGTGGTTTCAGTTACCTCTAGTCCTTGAGCTGGAACGAAACTCATTCCCTTCTCCAGGACACTGTGCTCTGTATCTGAAATAACATGGGATGAAATATTCCAGACTAGGGAGTTCCCTTTGACTCCCACATTTTCTTGAGGGATCTGTTTTTGTCATTCTCCAGCTGGAACTTCCTCTTGGTTCTCCCCCTGCTGACCGATCACTGACTCTTGGTTTGAAACTTCAAGGAAATCAGCAGGGGGGAACGAGCCATCTGGGACTCCTTTGTTGTAGACTAAAAAATCAGTTGTGGTAACCCTGGTGGACCCAGTAGGTATCTCGTCTGGTGTATGCGAATTCAACATTTTCTTCTTGGCCCCCAATCTCAATTCCTCATTCGTAATTGATGATACAGTAGGTTGCCTCCACCAGACCATGGTGATGTCCTTGATTCTCGCCAGTCTAATTGATGGTTAACATGTGGCAACTGTTCACCGGAAGCTGGAAGACTCGTAGTCGTTCTTACAGTTTCAGTCACAAATGTAGGTTGCGAACCACATATTATCCCTTCCTCTTGAGTCTTACAAGTTGAACGTTGCAATGAAGCAACCGGATTAGTTCTCTCAGTTGCTCTGGGCCAAGTAAAGACATGCCCAGATGAAAAGTCACTATTATCCCTCTCTAGTTTGTATTGTTTAGATAATAATAAGTCTGTTATCTCATTCAACCTTTTATCAAGATAGGCTGTTGGGTACTTCTCATATAAGGCATTCTGTGCTGAGATTATATTCTCTACTAGCCTATCTTCCTCTGGCCAAAAGAAATCTATCAAGAGCCTTAGGTAGTTAAAACTCAATTCAATGTACAATTTTTGCCATTTCTTTAACAAAATAGGGTATCTATCACCATATCTTGGTATCACAAACACTCGGAGGCCCCGTAGAACTATCTTCATTTCCAGGCAAGCCTCAAAGTGATGACGCTGTGCTTGCAGCCTCCTCAGTTTGTATAAATCATTCTCTAGAGAGAAACATTCCTTCCAGAGCAAGTCTAAGTCTGTATCATCATTCAACTCAAGTCTGTTACTGGTGCTCAATCCACCCAACAAAAATGGGTTAACTTCCCGCTTTAAGTACGTATTCATCTTGTCCATGATAGAAGGATTAATACCTGGTTCAGAAAAGAATCTCGTTCCATATTGAGGCCATTGCCGATGCCTTCAGCCATCTCTCCTAGCCACCTCAAGACAATAACTAATAAAACACAACACCAGATGGATCGGAGAACAGGTTCTCCATACAAAAAAACAAAAGTACTGCATGAAAACATGGTGAACCAAAAGATGGCTGATATAGTAGCAAAAATACACAATGCAGTAAAAAAGACAAAAAACATTTATTCTGTGAGTGCTTTAGCAATCAAGTAGGGAGCATTTGCATGCTATCAACATCGGTCTGAAGTGAGTGCCCTGCCCAAACATGTGGGAGCAACTGACCCTACACATGGTTTTAAGTTCCTAGCTATAGAGACTATAAAAGATGGTAAATGGGGAGGTGATATTAAGAACCACATGGAGACATCAGAAATGAGATGGATTATCAGGCTGAGAGCCTCAATGGGAAAGGGACTGAATGATCATGTATCAATTAAACCAGCTCTGAAATCTAGGAATCCTGGCTCTTGCTAGTCTGGTATTTTGTATGCTTTATGATTTTGTGTAGGTTTTGTATGTGATTATGTCTCTTTAAATGATGTTTTTACTTTTTAATTGCTTAATTGAACTGTTTTTGATTGGTTAGGGATGATATTTAAACTAACAGTTGACATGATTTTATTGTCTGATGAAGCAGTATATGTTTTTGACTGTGAAAGCACTCACAGAATAAACTTTTTTTTGTCTTTTTTACTGCAGTGTGTATTTTTGCCACAATATCAGCCTTCTTTTGGTGCATTATGTTTTTGTGCAGTACTTTTGTTTTTTTTGCGTGAAGAACCTGTTGTCCGATCCACCTAGTGTTGTGTTTTATTATGTGTACATTCTTTATGGTGATTGTGATACAGTGGGGTTAGGAATTTAACTTTTTCCCACTGTAGTATGATCTCTGAGTTGGTATATTTAATTTACGGGGGGTGAGTTTGTTAGTTTGGTGTCTTTATACATGGAGGGGATGTTATTTTCATGTGATTTGTAGTGTTCAATGTTATGATGCACATTTTAGATGTTAATGAAATTTGATATCATGAGTTTTAGATGTTTTGGGTTTTAGATGCTATGTTTTAGATGTTATGAAATTAGATGTTATGGGTTTTAGATGTTTTCAAGTGGAACTATATATATATATATATATATATATATATATATATATATATATATATATCAATCAAACTTCAAATTTCTTATGGTCGAGACCATAAGATTGAAGTTTTGAAACTCTGAAATGTAAAAAGAAAAACAAGCAAACAAACAAATCTTTTTTTTTTTTTACATTTTTCAAGGGGGACAAGCTCCTCTGCACTAACTTCGAGATCGAACTACAGATAGGAAAATGGTTACTATACCGTTCCGTGCTGTACAGCAGTCTCCATTTAAATGGTTCAAAGTTTCAAAACTTTGATCTTATGGTCTTGACCATAAGAAATTCGAAGTTTTGAAACTTCAAAATTTCAAATTAGACCCATAACTATACTCATAGACACACACATAGCTATATCTATATCTGTATATATATATATATATATATATATATATATATATATATATATATATATATATATTTATTTATACACATAAACTCAAATAATTGAAGGAAAATCATAAGTCCTCAGATCTCAGCACTCTACTCAGTGCTATAGATTGATCCCCCCATATGCCATGACTAATCATACTACTGCTTTAGACTTGTTCATTTCAGAACTGACCACTATTCAAGATACAATGTACCACCTTACCCTTACAAAAAGAAGGCTTAGGTCACCTAGATGTCCATGGCTTAAAGTAGGTACTAAAAAAAATTTAAACCAGAGATTTAGTCTGGAAGTAATAGAAAGGGAGTCCTCGCAATACACAGCAGCACCAAATTTTTCTGAGTCCAAAGGAAGAAACAAGAATTGCAACCAGTACTGCAAAAGCCCTGTTTCTTAGACAGAAATAGGAAGCAAAGTAGTCTAGATACAATCTATTTTGGAAGGAAATAAAACACTTAACATGAAAATGAAATACCTCTGCAGCTATCAAGACTAAACCAGTAACACTGAGCTACTCCAAAATTGCTAATGATATGCCTACTTTCTGTAGTGTACTATAACTGACACGCACTTCTCAACTGCCCAGATTTTAGCTCATATTTTTTGCCTGCACGTCATGTAGTTTGTGTTTTTGTGGCAAACCATCATTACGTAAAGGTAGATATTTGAGTTTCATAAAAATACATTGTTGATCCAAAACATTTTATTCTATGAACTTTCTAAATTTATAAGAGCAATATATAAAAACCTAAACTTGATTTTGGACCTTTGTTCCCCCATTATTTTTGGTTTTGACCATAATTCTTGTCCTGAGAGGTTTAGAGGTATTGGCATAACTAAAGCCTATCCAACTACTCAGTCCTATGCCAATGAGGAACAAGAAGCTCCATCCCCTGATTTATACCCGGTATGGTCTTACATAGCAAGCTTTCACTTCTCTGAAATTTCACTAAAGCAGACCAAGTTTCTACTCAAACTTAAAGGTCATATTTAAAGCTGTGAGGCAAAGTTTTGTTTTTAGACAAAGAATTTGCATGAATCATCATGCAGTAGACTACAAAGAGAATTCAAAAGTTCATTATCAATAATAAACATAGAATTGTCATAATGTGTACCAGTATCTCACTCGCTGTTTTTATCTGTCATCTTCTTACTGATGCAACAACAAATTGAACAAATGCAAACACATGCATGCTAGTGTATAATCCATTAAGAAAAAATATTATGAGTGGGCTCATTGCACATTAGCTTACTGCTCATATATTAAAGTTTGCTTGTATAGGTTGTGGTACCTATATTCCATTGCTGGGAATCTTACCAAGTGGATGGGTGGGGTTGCACGCGATACCATACACCCCAACCCTTCCTGGCATCTTTGTATGGGCTTCCCACTAAACAGCACCAAGTGTTTTATACACATAGCTAGTTGGAAGAATTAAATGTCTCGCACAGGGATACTGAATCGACAGCTGTTCAAAAGACTTGTTTCTATGACCCAGGCCTAAAAGACAAACCTAGACTTTCAGAAAAAAAAGCATTGTCTTGTATTTGCTTCATTGTTTCAACTGTACCATCTTATATTTTGCTTCCTTTTATTGTAGCCTTGTGATGCAGACTTAAATCAGTAAAGATAAATTTCTCTACAAGCTGGCTTAAAGTTCCAATGGCACTTTATATGAGACTGTAAACCACAAAGAGTGCATTTGTCATTATGAGTTCTTACTTGTTAACAGTTCACTCATGCAATCTTTTTCATATGAATCTTAGCATATGGGCTACACTAGGGTGAAAGGCTCTACCAAGGTGTTATTATATGTAACTCTTTGCAGAAATGTTATTACATTGAGTAAGGGCCAGCTCATGTTCATGACTGGCATGAGTGAGAGACAGTCAAAGCATACATCCCTCAAGCCTGAGGCTTTGACTGTGCACACACTTGCCCCACTCCATTACCCAAACCTGATCTTTTTTATGTTGGTTGGTATCAGCTGCTGCATCAAAAAAAAAAAAAAAAACTGTCATCTGGTGCATTTGTATCATATTTTTTAATGTTGTTACTTCTGCCAATAGTTTCTAATACTTTTCAAAACCATGTTCTTTTTCATAGCTCCATTCCCCGAGTGTACTTTATTCGAAGTATAATTATCTCAGACAAATTAGGTGCAAACTTTTCAAGAAAAAACACCTTTCCTAAACAATTCTGCAATGCTTACTAATTTTCTGGTTTTGTTATTTGTACAGCTGTTCTGACTTATTTATCAGGATTCTGTCCCAGTGATATAAAAAACACTACCCATGTATTCAGACTTATCACTCTTATTTTGCATTGGCTTTTGTTCAATTTGAAATATTTATTTATTTAACAGGAAAGTCCAACTTGGAAGAAGCCAGTGTTCAGCAGAGGCTCAGGGAGAAACACTCTAGATGCATGTTTTTGCAACACGGGAGGAAACCAGAGCACCCAGAGAAAACCACACAATCACAGGGAGGACATGCAGACTCCACGCGGAAGGCACCCCAGCCGAGAATCAAACCAAAGAACCTCTTGCTGTGAGGTGACAATGTTGACCACTGCACCACTGTACCATACTCTATTTCTGCCTTAATTTTACCCAACAGTTCAATTAGTCTACTGCCATGTTCTTCATCTGAATGACCCAACATTGATAAATCATTATTTATGGTAACAACTCCTACTGTGCCTTATAACACCTATGTCACAACTCTTTGGAATAATTCTGCTGCAGACAAAATATCAGCACAAGGCTAAGGAATCTATACCTTTTTAATTGCATCTTAAATGTAAACAGTTTGGAACTTTCTTCATGTAACTTTATCTGCCAGAAACCTTAGTTTGCATATAATACTGAAATGCAAGCAATGAATTGTGCTCTCTTTTAATCACTTCAGGCAGCCCTCATAAATCAATAAAAATGGGAATCTTGTCTTACTTCACAGCATGAGCCACACTATTCACTCATTTTATTGGTTGCTATTGCTTGCGAAGGATGCATAAGGTTCTTATTGACATATGTCCTTCCTCTCGTCTACCCCTGAGAGCTATTGCCAGTCTTCTGGGAGCATGTGTCAATGTGTTATTGGTAAAACAACATAAATTATTTTTATAAGATATTCTTCTGGTAAATAGGTTTATAGGTTCATAGGTTGGTACCAGGCTATCGGCCCTAAGGCCTATGCAAGCCTAGCTATAACAATTTCCTGGAAATTTTTTCCCACAATATTTACTTCTCTGGGCCCCTGTCTAGCAGGGCGATTGACATGATCCCCGGGGTGAATTTCCTATCTCCCATCCAGTCATCAAGGTTCCTTTTGAAGAGTGCCAATGAGGTGCTCTGCTTGACATGTATGGGCAGTCTATTCCAGAGTATGGGGAGACTCTGGGTTAGGAACCTATCCCTCCAGCATGTTTTGTTCATTGTGATGATAAGGTTTAGATCTCTGGAGCGTGTGGCTCTGAGGGATTGGGATTTCTTTAAGTGGAGCATGTCCAACAGCTCAGGGTTTGACATGGCCTTGTATGTTAAGCAGAGATCACCTCTGAGTAGACGTGTATAAGTTTTCTAAACTTATAAATAATTTTGACATAGTCATTAAGGATATCACTGCTAATGCACTACAAAATATTTAAGACAACTCTCACTGTTCATTAATGAGTACAGGAATGCATTCTTTCTTTGCATTCACAATTAAAATGATTTTTTCAGTTAGTGCATTCTAAAAGCCGCGCAAACTAAACTATTAAGTAAATTTGATTGCTTTAGTGCTGCAGTTTAAAGCAGGACCTTGGGGAAGTCTTTTGAATTCACATGATGGTAGCTATTGATCTAGTAGTTATTCAGTATGCACACAACTTTTTTAACAGTGCTTCTTAAAATCAATCCATTAAAAGTATTTCAGACATAATATTGCAATCTGTACTCATGTCTGACATCAATTCTACAGTTATTTAATTAATTCATGGCATTTCTTGTTAACAGTCTAACCTGCACTGTTGTTCCAAGGCTTCCTATACATTTTCAGAATTCACTGTATCAAAACTTTTCACTGTAATATTTCCAAAAATAAATACTTTTCTTGCTTATATTCAACAACATGCAAACTGTTCTGAAACTATTTTCTTCACTTTTATGATTCCTTGAAAAATAGCTCTTTCTACCATAGCTCCTTATATGAACAGTGTACTTATCTTTCTGATTTTTATACTAAACTATAAGACATGCTTCAAGTGTTTTCTTTTTCTTTTTTTGGTAAGGAAAGATGTTATCTAAGCTAGGTATACTGTGTTTACATGAGTTATTCCAGATGATAGTATCCTTGTTATCACTGTATTTAATTATTTTGGGCTTTCTTACTTTCCAGCCTATCGTTTCATTGTGTGCGCATGTCAGTTAGGTAAAGAATTTAGATGAATGAACACTGTTCCATGCCTTTGTAGATTTAATGCTGGTTTTGGTGCTCAAAAATTGTGAGAAACACTACAGTGGCAATGAAAATAAATCGATAAGAGAATGGTTTACTCTAATGGATAGAATGAAGCTTTTGATGTCGCAGCAGATGACTGGACACTGACCAGTACTTTTAAGTAACTGGTAATGGTGCAAAAAAAAATCATTACCCGTGTGCTTAAATGCCATGGGATGGGGAAGGCATGAGAAGCTTCACTACCTCAGAGAAGCTAGTAAGTTTCCACTTTTATGACTTAATTAAAATGACTGATAGGAGAATGATATTGTTTTCAGAAGAGAAAACAGATGAAGGGGAGTTCCTACTGGCTTATGTAAATGAGATGAAAAAGTTATCTGAAATCTACCAGTTTGCTTCCAGTCTAAATGATGCACTGAGAGACAGTTTTATCTGTAAGAACCTAAATGATGGGATTTAGAAATGGCTCATTACCAAAGCTCGCTTTTCACTTCAGATCATTGTGTCAATGGAGCCCCAGTGAACTGCATTAGGGGTGAAGGTCAGTGTGCATAATCTGCCAGTTTATGTACAAACAGTGAAGCACTGAATATTACATGCCATGTTACTCACAGCTGCCAGCTTATGTACAAACAGTGAAGCACTGGATATTACAAGCCATGTCACTCATAGCTGCCAGCTTATGTACAAACAATGAAGCACTGGATATTACAAGCCATGTTAATCATAGCTGCCAGCTTATGTACAAACAGTGAAGCACTGGATATTACAAGCCATGTTACTCATAGCTGTCAGCTTATGTACAAACAGTGAAGCACTGGATATTACAAGCCATGTTACTCATAGCTGCCAGCTTATGTACAAATAATGAAGCACTGGATATTACAAGCCATGTTACTCATAGCTGCCAGCTTATGTACAAACAATGAAGCACTGGATATTACAAGCCATGTTACTCATAGCTGCCAGCTTATGTACAAACAATGAAGCACTGGATATTACAAGCCATGTTACTCATAGCTGCCAGCTTATGTAGAAAGAATGAAGCACTGGATATTACAAGCCATGTTACTCATAGCTGCCAGCTTATGTACAAACAATGAAGCACTGGATATTACAAGCCATGTTACTCATAGCTGCCAGTGTATATACAAACAATGAAGCACTGGATATTGCAAGCCATGTTACTCATAGCTGCCTGCTTATGTACAAACAATGAAGCACTGGATATTACAAGCTATGTTAGTCATAGCTGCCAGCTTATGTACAAACAATGAAGCACTGGATATTACAAGCCATGTTACTCATAGCTGCCTGCTTATGTACAAATAATGAAGCACTGGATATTACAAGCCATGTTACTCTTGTGGGGGAGGCTCTCATATGCTGTCCAACTGCAAGTTTAAGATTGGAACTTGTAGGAAATGTAGAAAGGTAGGGCATATCCAGAGAATCTGTCACTCAGAATGTAGTAAGCAGTGTGCAAGAGACTGACACCAATGATTAAATGGTGGCCGAGAGGGAAGCACTAGTGTATATATGAAGGATGAGAAATGAATGATAGTGACCCAAGCTTACTGAGCATTACTATGTGGAAACAGACACAGTGCATATTGCATGGCTCACAGAATGGAAAAACATGCCTATAAATCTGGATACCAGCTGGGCTGTGTCCGTTAGTGAGGGGAAAGTTTAAACTAGACCCCCAGAGATGTCAGCATGGGAAAATCAAATTTTAATGAGCAATCAACTTTTACAAGGAGAGGATTTATTTACAGTGATGGTGTGTAGAATGTTTTGCATGGCTTGATGTACCACTGAATGAAAACTTTAAGGTACTACCTTCAGAGCATCAAATGAAAACCAATAACATTGAGAGGGCTGTTACTTTGTGGAAGCTGTCAGTGATAGTGAAATCCAATAAACTGGAAATAATTTTGGATTTGGATGTTGTTCCAACCAGTGGCTTTGCAGTGAGTAGTTTTTAATACTCGAGGCCACTGAAACTAGATTAGGATTCCCTCCGAGGCACCAGGCTGCATCATGTAGTGAAGAAAAGAAGGTGGCCAGACTGAAGGTGTTGAATGTTAATGTACCTTTATTATAAATGGAATGAATACCTTTAAGCACATAAGGAATAATGAAGACACATGTTACATACAAAGTCCTTAAAGCACATTTAATTTCATATACTATTTGCAAGAAAGTAGAAATGGAAGTAGGTAGGATGGAAGCTGATGGAATTCTCTCTGTGGTTCACTGATGCCCAGGGCCAATCCAGTGTTTGATGCAGCTAAGAAAATGTAAAATCTTAGTCTGCAGAATTATGCTAAGTTTAAGATGACTTAACCCAGTGTTATCCAGTTTGGGGGATAGTGCTTCAGTAAGACGTGTCTACTGAAAGCCTATCTGCAGAATGAGATGGAATATTCTAAGGTATTTTTCCTCATTAGCACCCAATGTGTTAGTATAACCAGTTTTTTTTTTTTTTTTGAGTGGTATCAGCACCAGCTCTTTGGTAGAGTGCCACAGCATCATTATAAAATGTGCTGGATCTGAAGAACTTTAAGACATGCAAAACTGCTTTGAAGGTATTAGCAGGCCATGGCCTTCAAGCATTATGTAACAAGTTTGAGTTCTTCAAGCTAAGCTTCATTTACTGTGGCCACAAAGTTGATTCCTGAGCCCTAAACAAGGGCACAGAAAAGATTCAGTCAGTAATTGGTACATCTGGCTAGAAGACATGCCACAAATGCAGTTCTTTTATGAATTTTCTCAATTATTACATTAGATTCCTCACAAACTTTGTTGTTTTATTGCATTTTGTAAACAGATTTTTACAGATGGAGAAGATGTGGCATCAGACAAAATAGTGTGATTATGCCTTCTAGAAAGCAAACAGATGGCCATATTAGACACTATACTGACATATTGCAATCTGTCTCTATCACTTAAGGTATCCTATGACATTGCAGCATATTATATGATGCAACATTATATGATGTTGATATCAAATTTCATTGAAGATGGCAGCAAATGGCTGATGGCTTTTGCATTATGATGCCTAACTACAGCTGAGAATAACTAAACAGACAATGAAGCTTTGAACCTAGGCTGGGATGTCAAGCATTTCAACTGGTATCTGTATGGCATGAACATTTTACTTTCATTACTGACCACAAGCCATTGCTTTCTCCATGTATGGGAAAGCAAAATTGGAGAGATGGTCCTTCTACTTGTGAAGGTGCAGATTTAATATAAATATTAAGAGGATACCTCATCATACTAATCTAGATGGATTGTCCTGGTTACTCCCAGAATATCAAATAACCATGGAAGACATGTTTATAAATTGTCATGTGAGCATGTTTGCTTTTTCTCAGCTAGAGATTCTAACTGAAATTGTTGCCATTATTCAAAAGGAAACCTGGAGAGATGTTTTTTTATCCCATGATGACCTGTCAGCATAGCACAGCACTCAGCAGAAACTACAAATGGAACTGTGATACCAGCAGAGAAAGGTTAGCTTACAATTAACAATGTCTGCTTCCCATATGGTTAAGGTTAATAATTATAGTCAAGCTAAGGTCACAAGTATTAGAAGATGTATATTTGAGACATTTGGGCATAATCAATATGAAGGTATTTGCTGGCAGTTTCATGTAATGATCAAGACTAGACTAACAACTTGAATATTTTGCCAGAGACTGGACACCAAAGCATTAAAAATTTCAAAGAATTAGTGTGGGTTTGAAGAAAGAAGATGAGACATGTTATATTACAGATTTAGTGATTATATCAAAGTATTATGATGAGTTATGCAATTCTTACACATAATGCAGAGATAAAGAACGTGGTCCAGTAGCTTTACTGAGACTAGGAATTACCTCAGCTGTCAGTAGGTGAAGCAGGAACTATGATGGCTCATATTACTCAATGAGTTAGTTGATGTTGTAAAGAGACAGGTAAGAGGAAAGATGCCAGAAACTGATGGATTGTTAATTGAAGTCTAGATTCTCAATAAGGAAAATGTATTACCCCGACAGTTACAAGTTTTCTTTAGTAAATTCCAGCCCTCTATTGCCTATTCTCTGTACCCCTAATTGAAGTCATCCATATTACAAAATCTCCTTTCTCTAGTTTCTTGTTGGCTTAGTTCTTATAATACTTTCTGCATTTATGATTATAATATATATTTTGGGTTTCTAATACCATGATGGGAATGGACCCCATTCCTAAGTCAAAGTATGATTAAAGTTCATGAAATTAGTATTGTTTCAATCTTTGATGTCAGCCAGTAGTGCTCTTCACAGTACCCGCAATATGCCCATTAATGACTCCTTCTGCAGTTTGTGTGGAATTGCATGTATTGGTAACATATCTGAATACGACTAAATTCTTTTTTTATAAGACTTGTTGCTCCTACTACTATTGGAACTGTCTGGGTATCTTTATTCTACATTGCGCTTGTTTCTGCCTGCAGATCCTGATATTTTATGACTTTCTGTCTCTCTGTATGCAAGACACTATAGTCACTGGGTGTAGCAATTTCAATGATCAGTGCTACTTTTGTCTTCTTTTCTTGGACCACTATATCCGGTTTTCTAGCATCTATCTTTTGAACTGTTGGTAATGGGTGATCCCATATGATATAAACTTCATCATTTTCTATGGTGCTTTATGGTTCATGTTTCCAGTGTTTATCAGCCACTTCAATACCATAAAGTCTGCACAGTCCCCAGTGCAACAGTCTCGCCACATTATTATGCCTTTCAGTATATAGCCTTCTGCCATTAGTGCATCACAACCAGCAATAAGGTGTGTGACTGTTTCCAATTCAGTTTTACAAAAACCTACATTTCTCCATTTCTCCCACATGTATAATGGACTTTGTAAACCAGCGTGTACGTAGTCCACTATCTTGGGCTGCCGATAATAACCTTTCATTTCTTGGTTTGAATTCGCCTCTCCTTAACCATTCCTGCGTTCATTCCTGATCAACATGAGGCTCTTCCAAAAGTTTTCTATACTTGCAACTATATTTATGTTTTTTCCACATTTCTTGCCTTCTCAACTGGTCCATCACCTTATATTCTTTTTTTTTGTTTTTGTCACATTCAGGTGCTGCCTGATTTTTATCTACTGCTGGTTTGATTTCCATTCATGCTTGATGTCGATATGCTTCTGCTAAATTAAGCAGAGAAGTCATTTTAGATTTATTCTCCTCATGTTTCAAAACTTTCACTACATTTGGATCTTTTGAAGTCAGTAGATATATGTGGAGTCCCACAATTGCAGATCTATACATGTAATCAATTTCAAGGAGGCCCATCCCTACTTCGGAACCGGGAATATATAATCTTAGTATACATTGATTTTTATAAATTATTTGGTGAGCATGAATCATCCTTCTTGTTTTAATATCTAATCTATCTAACACTTTTTGGGGCCAGTCAATCACTCAAAATTGCACATTAGGACAGGAAGAGAAATTGATTTATAGCTTGGATCTTGTTCCTAGATGTCATTGCTGTTCTCAGGATTAATTTAAGTCGTCTAAAGTATTCCTTACTGAGTTGTATTCACATTTGTTCATGTTTTATTGCTAATCTTTCATAAGTTCCCAAGTATTTATACACTTCCTTTTGTTCAAGTTCTTTTATATCACATTCTTGTCCCAAACTGATGTTTTTCTGGTGTTGCAGTTTTCCAGCTTTAAAGGTTACCTTTGCACATTTATCAAGAAAAATAACATTCTAGTATCAACTGAAAAAGTTTTGACAACCTGCAGCTGTGCTTTCAGTTTCTCATCTGATGAGCTATACAGTTTTAAATCATCGACAAAGAGAAGACGAGAAATTATTAGACTTTGTTGTTTTCTTGGAGCCAAATTATAGCCATGGCCTAAGCTGTTAAGTAAATAGCTTAATGGGTTAATGGCAAGGCAGAATAGCAATGGTGACAGAGAGTCACCCTGGAATATCCCTCTTTGAATTTTTATCCCTGGGATAATAATCTGTCCTTTATCATGGCTTAATTGCAAAGTGGTCTGCCACTGTTTCATGGTTACTGTAATGTAGTCAATCGGTGTAGGGTGTATCTTATACATTTGTAAGAAGTCTTTTATCCATGAATGTGGGATACTATCAAATGCATTTTTGTAGTCAATCCATGCCATACTTAGATTCTTCTCCATTTTACAGTTCTCCACTATAACTTTATTTAACAGATGATCCTTTGTTCCATATGACTTTCTTTTATTGCCCTTTTGTTCTACTGCCATAACTGAATTTTCTTCTAAATGACTATAAACTCTGTCAACGTCAGTTCCCATGTATAGTTTATACGTTGTTGGAAGACAAGTTATTGGTCTATAATTTTTAGGGTAGCTTGCAGGTTCACTCTTAAGTAAGACCATTGTTTTGCCTGTTATTAGCCAGGTTGGTGTCTGTATGGGGTGCACATATAAATAGTTCTTACTCATGGCTAAATCCTCATGCAAAGATGTTAATACTTTTAACCAAAACTTAGGTACTGCATCTGGGCCTGGGATTTTCCTATTAAAGGCTTTTCTTAACTTTGTTTCAATCTCTGTGGCTGTTACTTCATGCCATTTCATAATCTGTATCTTTAAACTTCTTATTCATTATTTTACTTCTATCCATTTAGCATCCTTGTTATGTTCCTCAGGATCTTAATAGATACTTCTCCAAAATGTATCTACTTCCTCCTTTTTAGCGGTCTTTCAATTTCTTTTACCTTATTTCCCAATTCTCTATAAAACTATTTTGGGTCATCAGTAAATTGCTTATTTTGTACTTTTCCCTTATATTTATCTGTGTATCTTCTAAGTTTTTCCACCTGTGCTGAAATTTTTAGTTTGTTACTTGTAATAGTGCATGATAGATCCTGGTCTCTTCTAATACTTTGCATTGTTTTAATCACATCTATCTTTCTTAGTATTTTTTTTCAAATTTTTTTTTATTTTCCAAATAATATAATGTTTAACAATACAATCATCAATAAACAAGTATTATAAACCTTTATATACACTATATACACTTGACCTGAACAAAGGAGGGAAAAATGAATAAAATATATGAAATTAGTAACAAAATGTTATAATATTCAATTAATAAAGTATAAAGTTGCACATTAATTATTTAGGGTTCATTTTTAATGTCTCAATAAGAGTCAAAATTTTTCCCCAAGGATTGTTTGTCCATGTTTTAGGTGAAATTCTCGATTCCTTCACCTTGATTTTTAATATCGTTGTTTCTTCCATCAATGTCAAGAATTCTTCCAGAGTAGGTTCTTGTGAAGACTTCCACTTTCTAGTTATACATTTCCTTGCCACAGCTAGTATGGAACAAAGTAGATATAGATCTTTTTTATTCATTCCAATAGTATCATTAACATTTAAAAGGACTAAATATTTGGTTAAAATAAAGGTATCTGTGAATATAGCTTTGAGAAAAATAGTAATTTTTCCCAGAATTTTTTTATATTAATACAATCAAAAAATATATGAGGCCAATCAGCTTTACAGTTTAAAGAACATTTCCAACAAATGGATTTATCAAGTGAATTGAATTTGGCTAGTTTATCATGTGTAATAAATGCCCTGTGAATATATTTCCATGTAAATATTTTCCATACTTGTCAATTAAATGTTAAGTTAACAGAACATAAAAGATTTGTTTTATTCTCAATTGATAGATTAGTGTGACATCCTTTAGCTATGAAATTCCAATATCTTGCATTAGGGTTAGTTTTATATGTTACCAATATTTTGTTATAATTTTGAAATTAGATTCATCCAATTATAATTGTAGTAAATAACTTCAAATATTAGACTTATCAAATTTGGACTAGTTTTATAAGGAGAATTAATAATTTTACTATTAAGATCCTTAACATATGATAATAAGCTTTGTAGTATCAACCAATCTGCTGATGGAATGTCATATTTATTCTGAATTTGTTGACTAATACTACTTAATTATCTATACAATGTTGCCAGCAAGTGAAGTTTTTTCCCTCCCATCTAGTTAAAATAACATCATGAATTTTATTAAAGAAATTCTTTGTAGAGCTAAAGGGTATTATCAAGTCTAGCCAAATCTTAAAATTCATGTTAGTATATATAAATCTTCTGAATAGATTATAAATATTATTTATATAATTTAAGTTTGTTGATTTTATTATATTATATTGAATATTAACAGTCAATATGTGCCACATCCTATTATTTTGTTCACTTAATATACAATTTTTAATTATTTTATTTTCATTTAGAAAAATAATTGTGTGCAATGTTTTCCATGTTGAAGAATAATTAGGATCTATCCAATTAATGATAGTTGTTAATATGGAAGCTTTTATGTATGATTCTAGATCTGGAAGTTTAATTCCATCCATTTCCCAAGATCTAATATGATGTGCATAGGCTATTCTATTTCTTTTTGGATACCACAGAAAATTTAATAGAATTTTATTTCTTTCTTTCAAGATTTTCTTGTTAGGTACTATAGGAATAGCTTGTGCAATGTAATTAATTTTTGGAAGTATTGTCATTTTTATTATTTGTAATCTGTCTTCAAATCTCAAGAACATTTTATTCCAGCTTACTATTAACATTTTTATTTTATTAATTATGTTGCTATAATTTGTGGCTAACGTAGATTCCAAATTATTACATAGTGTTATTCCTAAATATTATTATTATGGGAGCTTGTTTTCCTATCACTCAATTTGTAGTTAAGGTAAATTCTCTCTTTTTATTCAAATGTATATAATTAGATTTTCCCTTGTTAAATCTAAGGCCGGAAATATGATAAAACCTTTCCACTATTTCATCTCGTTTTTGTACTGATTTCTCCGAGACAGATAAAGTGTGTAAATCATCATCAGCAAATAACATAATTTTTTAATTGAGTTGACCATATACATCTATGCCTGATATATTAGAGTTGTGGCATACTAATGAGGCAAATAATTCAATTCCTAAGGCAAACAGGATGGGAGACATCGGACATCCCTGCTTTGTACCTTTGGTTATTTCAATAGCCTTCAAGGTAAATGGCCCAAGTTTTACATAAGCCAAATTGTTTTTATAAATATCCTTTATTACCATAATAAAATTAGGAAATTCAAACAATTCTAAAGCCTTAAAAAGAAAATCCCAGCTCAATGAATCAAAGGCTTTTTCGATATCCAAAGCTACTATTAGAGCTTCTTGGTTATTTCTGTTTAGAAAATCTATGAGTGTTAGAATTCTTTGTATATTGTCATGTGTGTGACTTTTATAATTGAATCCTGTTTGATCCTCATTTATTATGTGTCATTGATTTTTTAATTCTAACTAATATTGACATGAAGATTTTATAATCATTTATAATCATTGTTAAGTAAAGATATTGGCCTATAAGATTTACACTGTAATGCATCTTTGTTTTCTTTTATAATGGGTGGAATTAAGGAGTATCTCCATGAAATTGGAGTTGTGTTTTGTGCTAGAATTTCATTCAAAGTTTTGTGAAACAATGATATTACTGAAGATGGAAATATGTTATACAATTCATTAATTATTCCATCAATTCCCGGTGTTTTATTACTTTTACTTTCCTTGATTTTTTGAGTAATTTCTTTTAGAAATATTTGTTTCTGAATGCCTAACTTTAACTTTTCTGGTATCGCCTTTACCTTTACTAATTTCAGGTCTAAGTTTGATGTATAAGTTATATGTGAAGTATCATTAAAATGGTCAGAGAAATAATGTTTAAATGCATCTAGTATATCATTTATATCCGAAACCTTTTTGTTTTTTTTCCTTCTTTCATGTATAATACTTGTAATATTATTTTCAATCTATTTTTTTTTAATCGTATTGCTAAATTATGCATATGTTTGGGTGATACTGCATAGGAACTAAGTTTTAACCTTTCTACAGCTATATTAGTTTTGTGAGTTAGGATTTCATTATATCTTTTGTTTAAGTCTTCCAATGCTTTTATATGATTATTTTGTGTGTAAGTAGATGAATTAATAGCGAGATCTGTAATTTGTTTTTGGATGTTACATAATTCTGATTCCCACTCTTTTAGCTTGTTTTCATACCATAAAAGGATTTTTCCATTTAGATAGGCTTTCAAGGCTTCCCAAAGATTAATTACATTTATTTCAGTAGTGTAGTTTATATCTAAAAAGAATTGTACTTCTGAATCTTACCAAGGTTTGCATTTTTTTTTAAATTTTGTAATGTAAGCTGGAATTCTTGACATAAAAATTAATTTCTTATAATCTGTATATATTTTGAGAATTAATGAATTGTAGTCTTAAAAGAGACAAGGGATTATGGAAAATGTTATTATTTTTGAATTTATCTCTTGAGATATGAAGATTTTATCAATTCTTCTATGTGTCCCAAACCTGTGGTCTTGGTGTGAAAACAATAATTAATTGTTCTCCTTATAACTAAATGTATCAATTAGATTTAAACTTTCTTCATATTTCTTAAGTAGCTTCCATAAATTTCTTTTGCTTGTGGTCTCTGATTTATCCAATATACAATTAAAGTCACCTCCCAAAATCAAATTTCCTTTATATACTGTAGTTATTAGATCCATGTGTTTTCTTATTGCCCCAACCCCAATACCTGGAAACCAATATACATTTACTAATGTCCAGAGTCTATTATTATATTTTACTATTACTATGGCTAGGAGTCCATCTTTATCTTCATATTTGTAAATGATTTGAGGCATAGTGACATTTTTTTCCATAAAATGAAAGTTCCCCTAGTCTTTTTCTTATATGAAGAGTGAGATAAAATCTTATATTCATTAGGATTTCAGTTATAGGTATTTGTTTTGAAGTGAGTCTCTTGAAGAAATACTACTTGTACTTTATTTAATTTCATATATCTTAATAAATTAGATCTTTTCCTTGGATTGTTTAAACCGTTAGTATTTAAGGATAAAATAGTCAAGTCCATTCTCGGTATTTAACTTTACATCATATTTGTTTTTTATTATATTTTGTAATACCATACCAAATGTAAAATGTGTAACTACTGTGTTAATTCTCATTGTAGTCAATATTTTAATTTTGGTCAAATAACTTAAAATAGAGTTTAGTTCAGGCCAATAAAAAAAAGAAAAAAAGAAAAATGCCAAAAATTACTTGTATAACAACAAGTATATAAATATTTTTGTAAACCCTCTAATGTACATGAAGTGAAATACACTTCCAATCTGCTAGATGAGAAGAAATCTAACAGATTTCCTACCATAACTTTGCTCGTGAAAAAAGAAAGGAAAAAAACTAACCCCTTTCGAGCTTCAGTACACATTTCTCTTATCTTGGAGATTTAACAATATTAGTTATTATTTTCCCTATATAACTATTAATAATGAATTAACATAATGAATGGAAATGAGTATTGATTTGGTAATACAATTTAATTTTAGATTAGATTAGACTTCTTTTTCAGAATATAATCATCCTATCATGCACTACTTAAACATTCATAAAGTAAAATCTCATTTATAACACAGTAAATGTTACTTAACATTAGTTTTCTTTAGCCTGAGAGTAGTATATATACATATTAATAGTCTCCAATATTCTGATATGACCAATATACTAATGATTATGTCAGATAAATATTCTCCTACATACTAAAAATATATTATAACTAAGTAAAGTAGATTTAGAAATGTATCAAGTGAAGATAAATACGGACAAGTCTAGTCAGAACACTTGAATCATGCTACAAAAACTATGTAGTCCATAGAATGAACCTTTAGAGTTGTGTTCACTAGAGATAATAATTTTAATATGTTTGAGTGAACAATACATGTCAGAAATCTCTATGTATCACTCACATGCTTTCAATTAGAGACAAATGAAAGCATAACCAGATTCAGTCTATTTTATGTCCATCCATGAATGTGAGAAATTAAAAGAAAAACTGAAGAAAGACAACATTAGACCATAGTGATCACTCACTGATGATGAAACAGAAGCAATTTGCCCTGATAAGTGGCCATGTGGATGAGCAATTTATAAACTTCTTAATACTAATGCATAGTTATAATATCAATTCATATTATGAGGATATCATCACAGAATATTGAACAAAATGCTAGTCAAGACAGACTATTACTAAAGCTGTTCTTCACAGCCTCAGATCCTTAGAAACTTTATAATAGAGTGTTTATCAAAGACTGTACAGCAAGATACAAGAGTAGGCAGACTCCCTTTTTTGTTATTAAATTGTTAAAATAATGACACTCTAAAAAATACAAAACCTATTAAGCTGAACAGTGCCTTAAGAAAGCTCTCTATCTCATATCTATTTAATTAGTGTTCTACTTGGATTTCTCATCAAAAATTACAATTTACAAATCTATCTTATTTTACTGCTTGAAGCAGTAGTAAAAGCAGACCATGAAGACATTTTCTCATGGGTCCTTTACTTTAAAGAAATAAAGATGAAATTCCAAGGTGAACTCATTTTACCAACCATCTCACTAAGAAACTGATAACCTTATTATTTAAACAGTTGTCAATATTCAGTAAAAATAGCTGCATAATAGTCAGCTATACAACTAATGTCTGAAGGATTAAAGGTAGTTTATGTTATAAATCCCTGCCTTAACCGGATGTGTAGCATACAGAATATCATTTAGGCTTTGCATTTCTTAGGAACCTATGCCTGTAACTGTGTAATTCAAACAATTCTTGGTAGAATGAATGACATCTAAACTACGTTATTATGCTAATTTATGTGCAATTTTACTATTGGTTTCCCAGTACTTCCCCGTCATCAAAGCAACTCCAACAATACCTCAACAGGCACTCGCAAGACTGTCTGAGATGCCAATTTTATGAGTTATAGAACCATGACTTAACGTTTTGCTGGGAATAAATCAACTGTTCATCATAGAAAATAAGTACACATGCCCACACAATTTAGTAGTACAGTTGAACAACTACTTGCATGTTGGTGTAAGAATTTTGGCTAATTGCCAACATTTTTGCCACTTTACTGAAAGTTGAACTCCACTTACCAAAGATTAGAAAGCACTAAAGGGTGAAGAGAGTAATCAGTAATTTACTATCTACTGTATTGACCTATTATTTGGTTACTACTTAATCAATTCAATTGAACATGTCTAGGCAGTGTGAGCAGAGGAAAATAACAACACTGCACAGTACAGGGTTTACTATGTTATCTAATAAAGCAATGTGCACATTTTATTCAAATAAGCAGGAGTTATAAGTACAAGGTAATAAGTCCCTTTGTGGCTTCTGAAATTAGATGATTTCTGTTACCAGGTTAATGAAGTATTCAGTACAATATGTCTAAAACCTTTCTTAATTTTACTTATGTGCACAGAAGTATGTCACAACTGCAGCTGATGTGTGCATCTCACACATATTTTCCTATTTACACTTGCAACACTGTAACAGATGCTTACAAAACTATCAGACATGTCATTTTACTGGATCACCATAGCATAGAGTATCTTATAAGCCTAGGTAGGAATAATTCAGAAGTAAGAAAGGACTGTGTTTACTTCAAGTGTAACAATGCAGTCTGTAATGCTTCTATTACTTTTTCAATTGGATGTTATTTAATGTTACTGTAAATTCTTCTTTTTTGTGCTACCTACATGAAAAACAGCTACTCTGACACTGATTTCACACCTATTCTTTTGATTTATTTAAAAGATGTCAGGGTTTGTAGATTTTAATAACCCAAAGACCATGTTACATGAGCTTAAAATATACTGCTTGTGCAACTGAGATCACAGTACAAGCACTACCTTAACAACAGACAAGCAGAGGATTCCTTAACTGACTATTTCCACCTTAAATCTTTCATAGCAGGCAAGGGATGCTCTAACTACTGCACAAGAATGTTTCAAATAACAACATTGTCAGAACCCAGTAACGGAACTCTGTTTATAGTGACTCTAACTGTTTTTTTCCACATTTAAAAATATGGATATCGGGGCGTGGCCAAGATGGGCTCTGAGTAGCAGCAGATTTCAGCAGCTCCACTAAAGAAATATTATTCTGACAGAAATTCTGCCTTCAAACTAAAAACTGAAAATACCTTTATATATGATTTGAAAGAACGTAACTTCATCTACAATAATATCTAGTCAAAAACAAAAAAAAAAAGCTGATTTTCTTGTCAAATTATTCCTGGATAATTTCTCCTCATCTGAAAGAATTCATCATGAGCTTCACTAATCCAGCAACCAAGATTCCAGCCCCAAAAGAGAGATTCAGACTTTGATAACAAATATACAGGATCTTACTACAAAAATTGATAAGCTGGATATGAAAATAGATAATTTCAAGGAAAAAACTACCAAACAAATGGATTTACTTCACCAAGACTTGTTACAACAAAAATCACAGATAACAGGTATTGAAGAAGCTCTGACCGATATGGATGGGAGAATTATTGAAAATGAAAACAATGTGGAATTCTTACTCAAACAAAATACTTCTCTACAAAATAAGTTAGATGATCTAGAAAAAAGATCCAGATTCAACAACCTAAGAATATTTGGACTACCAGATGGCATAGAAGAGAACAACATGACTAACTTTTTCAATACTTGGTTACCTAAGACTCTTGATCTTACTGAAGCTATGTCCTTTGGTATTGAGAGGGCACATCGTTCCCTTGCCACAGTGAATACTGCTAACAAAAAGCAACCTAGATCTATCATTGTGAAATTCCTCTCATCCTCAGACAAGGAATTAGTGTTAAAAACTGCCTGGTCCAAGTCACCAATCAAATTAAATGAAGCTACGATACGTTTTGGCAATGATTATTCATCAGCAGTTATAGAAAAAAGAAAAATATTCTTACCTTTGATAAAAGAATTGAAGAAAGCACAGGTGAAAACACACCTTTTGTTCCCTGCGAAGCTGAAGATATTATCATCGGAAGGTCCCAAAATGTTTGAAGACTTAGAATCAGCTCTGAACTATGTAAAAGTCCATAAGATCTTGGAAAAAATAGAAGAGATGGAATGGGCTAATCCCATGCTTAAGAGAATGGCTTCTAATCCCACTTGGAAGACTTCGGAGAAACAAAAAAGACTAAGAAACAAGTGACTTAACTATCTATGTTTGCAGTTTGTTATGTTTCTTGAAACACTGTCACTGTGTTAATTATATGTTGATTTTTTTTCACTTACAAGGTAAGCCTGCTTTTTCCTTTTTTCATGCCATTCACACATGACCTTAAGTATACACATAATTTCATAACTTCATTTTTACTTATACTGAGGTAAAAGTGTATACTAATGGTAAGTATATAGTTATGGGTATTGATATAAAGATATCTTAACAGTGAAAGGTAAACAAATGGTGCCATTGTGACAGTAAAATAAGTACTTCTCATATATAAACATTCTAGATTCCCTTTATAATCTCTAAATTTTCTTTTTTTTTAAAACTATTTACAGTCAGATCAATTAAACCTACATAGTTAGTAGTAAATAAGAGCTCATCACACATTCAGTTATCATTCTCTGTATTTCATAGTGAACAGTTTTTTTTTTTTTTTTTTTTTTTTTTTTATAATTTATGCCCTGGGGTTAATTAATTCATGTGGGGATAATATGATTTGACAGTCTCTTAACATTTTTATATGATTCATAAGTGAAGTCCTTTACAGGTTTAAATACACTTTTAAATACACTTTTTTTTTCTGTCATGTGAATATAAAATGGATTAATAAGGTTATGTGACATTTAAAATACTTTCTGCTATATTTGGAGTTCTGTGGTGCTGTTTATTTGTAAAGGACAGTTCAAACTAGCTGTGCATGTGTGAGCAGGCTATGGGGAGCATGCAGATGTTACTCATATGATCTTTCCCTATACATTTTAAATACAGTTACATGCATGTTATTTCTGGTGGGTTTTTTCACTCAAAATGATGAAAACACATCTTCCAGAGACTTTGTGAAGCTCAAGCTTGATGTCCACGAGCTTATTTCTTCATGAACTACCTTATTTTCACTAAAAAATCTTGTCTGCATTCTCAAATGAGCTCCACAACATTGTGACACATTTTGATGACGTCAGAGCTAGTCAACCTGCTCAACCAGGAAGTCAGTACATGTAATTTCATTGAGAAAGCATCAGAAATGCTGGGAAAGGTTGTATTTACTTTAAAAATGTATTTAAAACTTGCTGACTACACCATTTGGACTCAGTTTGATTCTCAAGAAAGAAATCTTCAATTATCTTATTTTTATTTAAGTTTATGGTAAACTGAAGGGGAAGGAAAAAAGGTAAAAGTAAGTGTGCATTTTTTTTCTTTTAAATGACTGTATCCCATGTTATTTATATTGCTATGCCTTACTTAACAGGATAAACTAATCTTATTACAAATTACAACTGATTTTCCATTCAGAGGCTGATAGCTAGATAGAAAATAATATGGGTTAAAAGAACCTCACTTAATGCATGATGGCATTTTCTATCACAAGTGCTTAAGGTGACACCTGACCTTTCACTCTAATGATACTCATATTGATTTGTTTTAAATATTACACCAACATATAGCATATGTGTTAAATGGCTAGTAGTAACTTCAGTTGACAGGCTTCTATATTAGAATGCTGCTTTCATAGATTTCAGATCAGTTTTAAGGTACATATAATCACATATGACGTTATTATTTAATCTGTTTAATTTTTATATACAAAGAAGATATGTTCTGTTGCTGTTGTTTAAAGGTCAGTTCTGAATGACAAAATGGTTTAAGCAATACTTTATGAGTTACACTGATTATAACTATGCCTTACCTGTGTTAATGAATATGCAATCATATATAGAGTTAATATTTTGTATGTTTAACATTCATATATAGTGAAGGTTATGTTTAGTTGCTACAGTTAGAGGTTTATTCCGAATGACATTTTGTTACAAGTAATATCAGATGAGTTACACTGATTACAGATCTGTTCGACTTGTTTTAATGAATATGTAAATATATATAGAGTTATGATTTTACCTATCTCACATTTATATACAGTGGAGGCTGTTTTTTTGCTGCTGCTGGGTAGGGGTTTGATTCGAGTGACAGATGTCACTGGGACAAGGAGTTTATAACTCCAGGCAGGTAGCTACCCTATTTTTTTATCACATTTACACTACATTCAATTTTCTTAATAAGTTCTTCCTGACATCCATCTTAATTCAAATGCGTATAATTATAAGTTGCAAGAATTGTATAACACATACAATATATCATATGGTAACAGACAAAGACTGTAATTTACATAACAAATATTTTGGAGAGGATTATATAAAACATAATCAAGATAACACACAAATCACAAGAATTTCTTACTCATTTATAGAGATATTATGACTTCACTAAAAGGTTTATCAATCAACATAAATGGTCTGAATAACCCTATTAAAAGAGGAAGTTTACTTAAATATCTAAACATACACAAACCAAACATAATATTTCTATAAGAAACACATCTTTTAAAAGAAAATATCAACTTTTTAAATATTAATAAATATATAGTCATTGCCAGTTCTGAACATTCTAAAAAGAAAAGAGGAGTAGCAATTCTCTGGAATAAAACTCTCTCTTTACCTAGAATGATTAAATCTTATCAAGATGATAAAGGGATGTTGTGCTTGGTGACAATTAAAATAAATACAAACATTTTCACTTTAGTAAACAATTATTGGTTACCGGGTATTGGAACCAGCACTATAAAACAACAACTGAACCAAACTATATCTCAATCTGAGGGTAATATTATTATGGCAGTGGATTTTAACTGTGTTTTAAATGAAAGGACTCTAGCACTTCAGGAAAAAGGAAAATATCCTCACAAGCTAAACAACTAATACAATTCATAGATACATATCATCTAAAAGATATTCAAGACTACACAGACCTGACCTCACCTCGATTTACATTCTATTCTAATAGATTTAAATCATACTCTAGAATAGATAGGGTAATCATATCCACACAAATAATAAATGATTTAAAAAACACCAAGATTGTGTCTTGCCCTATTTCAGATCATAATGCAATTATATTTGAGCTTTATTTAAATGACACCCCAATGACTCATATAAGAATAATATCTGCATATATAACTCAATTAAAAGAATTTCAAACATTTTTTGAAGAAGAAACACAAACTTTTATAAAATTCAGTCAAACATCCAACTCTCATGGCATTTATGAATGGGATGCATTAAAAGCTTACTTATACAGACAAATAAATAAATGGTATTATAACAAAAGGAAGTCCAGGGATGAAGACTTAAAAAAAAATACAAGACAAATTAGATAGATTACATTTTAAAATTAATGACAAGTCCGCATCTAAAACTATTAGAGATGAAATAAATAAAACTAAGGAAGAATATAGTGCAATCTTACATCATAAGACTATGATTTCCTTAGAGAAATTTAAATTCCTAGCCTATTCAACAAACATTTAACTAATCTTGCAAATAAAACAAAAAGAATCTACAAACATAATCATATTAAAGAAATATATTCATCTAGAAAAAAGAATAAGGTTTATAATATACATGACATAATTGATGAATTTAGACATCATTTTCACACGATAAATCAAACATCTCAGATCATTCAATCATTAGAGAAGATAAAACAATACATTAAAAAAAAACTGTATGTCACACTCAACAAACAACAGTCAGAAATCATAGATAAACAGATATCTTTACTGGACATACAAACTCAAATTAACAAACTTAAACAGAACAAAGCACCAGGCAATGATGGCATCATACCTGAATTGTATAAAATTATGCCTAAAACAGCTATTTCTTTACTACATAATGTATTCCATAAAGCCCAGAATGACATTATTTTGCCCCCATCCTGGAAATATACTTTTATTTTGCCCATTCTTAAATCTAGTAAGGACCCTAAATTATGTGCATCATATAGGCCCATAACTCTTTTAAATATTGATTGCAAAATGTTTATGAACATCTATACTGATAGACTAAAAAAATTCTTACCCCAGTTAATTAATGATGACCAAACAGGTTTTGTAACTAATAGAAGTACATGCGATAACATCAAACTGTCTCTTATTTTAATTGATTATTCACACAGAAAGAAAAAAAAACTTGTCTCTGGTTAGTCTTGACATTAACTCAGCATTCGATTCAATACATTGGGATTATCTATTTACATTATTACAATGTTTAAACTTTTCAGATAATTTTATTAATTTATTATTACATCTTTACAAAGACACTCTGGCTTATATCAAAATTGGATCATACACATCAACTCAAATACCCATCACTAAAGGAACAAAACAAGGCTGCCCCTTATCTCCCATATTGTTTACTCTCATAATGGAACCATGGGCTAATGATATACGAGGAAATAAAAACATAGAAGGTTTGGAAATTAGTGACGAAATAACTTGTAAAATTCAGTTATTTACTGATGATGTGCTCATCACTATTAAAGGAGATAATTCCTCCATAACAGCCTTATTTGAAGCTGTTAACACATTTCAATTTATATCTGGACTGACATTCAATGATAATAAAACCAGTGGCGGCTGGTGACTTCAAATTAAAGGGGGGCTGCAGGAGCCAGCTGAATGGGTGGGGCCAATGGGAAGGGGTGTGGTCAATTAGAAAGGGGTGGGGCTATGCTCAAAAACACAACTGGAACTTTAATTAAATACGCTGCCCTGGGTGCCAAACCGTCATTACGAGAGTCCAATCAAGACAAAATGAAGTGTAGAAGAAAAAAATATTTCAAATGCATTGGCTACATGACAGCTTACTTAATTATCTAGATGGAAACAAAAAGGTTGTGAGGCATGAAAAAATAAATTACTTTTTAAATACATTACTAGAATACTAGTCAAAATCAAGTATAAAAAATCAAGCTTCTCCTTACACTGCAGTTCTAATTATAACTTATATTCAGCTTTATAAAAGTACAAAGTAACATGCTGAAAGTACAAATCTCTGTGAAACCCCACTTGTAAAAATGTTTCTTATCCAAAAAAGACCTGCTGCCTGACAACAACTATCTACTTCTTTCATGGGGAAAACATGATCAAAGTAAAAAATGAACTGCAAACAAGAAACAAGCTCAAGATAAATTGCTTAAAGGATTACTGCACAGGTTATGGACCATACATGATAGATTGGAATTTTGTTTAGTTTACGAGTAAAGCCTGCAAAGATGACTGCAACTATCCAACAAATGTAATGAGCTTCTGAAAATACTACAATCCTGTCCTTTATTACAAATACTGTCATATACATTCCAATACCTAAGGCTTGTACATTATCTAGTCATGTAACTATTCTCTGCATGGCAACAACTAAAAGTCTTTCAGTGTTGGTAATTATTTAACAGCATGCTTATTAAAGGTTACTTGCATCTTACAATCTCAGACAAGCTTACCCAATGGTCATTAAAGCATTGCTACTTAAACACAAAGCAACAGAGCACTGCAATAGCATGCATTTTCTGAATAATAAGAAGCATAAATCAACAGTATAAAAATATGACAGAAAACCAGAACATTCTGCAAAATCAAGGACAGATGAAAAGCCACTATTGTACTTGTGTCTAACTTGGATGGGGGAATACTCTGCACACTTACACTACATAACTGCTCCTTGCCTTGCTTGGACACATCCAGAGTCACTACATGGGGGAGTGGGTCTCTAGCTGATGGTGATGGCTCTGACACTCATACCTCTCAACCTCAGAGCAAGAAATCTGGACAAAGCCACACATAAAAGTGGGACACAGGCCCAAAAATAAGGACAATTTTTAAATATTGCTCTTATAAACTTAGAAAGATAATAGAATAGTAGTAGGTCAATCTTTAATGATTTGCCACTAATTTGGCAGAAAACCACAATTTTATGAAAAACAGACCAAAAATGTGATGCAAAAATATAAAATTGCCACAAAATACAGCTGGGAACCTGTCAAAGAAGGGACACCTTTTTAATATGAGTGCTGTTAACTTGAGCAGCTGACAAAATAAGAGCATCTACATGCATTTCTGAAATAAAAATAATCTATAACTCTGATCATTACATTATTTATAATTGTAAACCCTCCACATTTTCTTCCAAAATTGCCATTTTGCAGAGGGGTTATTAGGGGAAGAGCAACATTTTGAGCCAAAATTTGGGACAGTTGAGAGGTTTGGATATTCCTAATTCTATAAAGCGATTTATTTGCACGTACCTCTCAACCTCTTAATACAGGAAATCTGGACAAGGCCAAATAAATATATTGGGGGAACATACAAACAGTACTAAAAATTGCTCTTGTATAAACTTAAGACAGTTGATAGAATAACAGGTCTTGAGTTTGCACGCATTTTTCTGAAGGTTATAACGTCTGAAACTCAATGTCTGTCATTATTTAGTGACTTCATTCCTAAATGATTTGCCAGAAAACTACAAATTTTATGAGGAACAAACCAAAAATAAGAAGCAAAAATCTGGAAAGTTGAGAGGTATAGTTCAGCCGGGGCTGTCTGAGTTTGCTACCCTTCCCCATCACAAAATCATGGTCGAATGGCGCCTCCCCCATGCAGCCATTCCAATGTCCCTTTCCTTGGTTATTTCGCCCCATTTACTATAAACACTGTAATATGCATACTGCTTTACTTCTGCAATGATTTGGGTTTCGTTTGAAAGTTTTATTTTGCATTTTACAGTACAAACCCCAATAGATATCTGCTAAACAATGCAAAGCAGTCTCACAATGAAAATAGGCTTAGCGTTAACACTTCTCTGCCCTTGAAACTCACATTCATTGAAACAACATTGAAACCCACATTCAAAGAAAATACATTTTGCCAATAGCAGATAAAGATTAACTTTGGGCTGTTTTCAAATCATAGGCCCCTTGAACATTAAACATACACATGCTCTTTGATACACCTTCCTGATTGTATTAAATTATATTCCTTGTAAAATACAGTGCAGTTGTTAAAGGGCATTTTAAATTTATTGTTTTCAACATTTTTTCAGTAAACAATGAAACAAAATGCATGCACCAATGACAGAACTGCCCAATTCAGAACATTTCCATCATAAAAAGTCTATTCAACCTTCTATAGTCCACCAGTATCAGTAAATATGCACAATCTCTGAAGTAGTAAAATCCACATTAAAGAATCTGTAACTAAAAAAGAGGCTGCTGCTAGCAAACAACTTTATATGTCATTGTTTCATCTACAAATAAAGTGCCTGTTCCCCTTGAAGAATAAATTGCCTATGTTGCATGCATTAAAAAAATTATAAGCTAGTAATACCGCAATAGGGAATGTATGGCAAACTGATAACAGGTTCATAGTTACTAGGTATCTTTGCCAGAAAGGACTGCAGCATCCATCCCCTTTACAACATAGTACAGTATCAGCAATGTATCTACCTACTGTGGGAGTAGAACCCACAGCCTTCTGCATCAAAAGCAAGTACACTACCTGTTGTGCTATTAACAATGCAAGCAGACTTAGCATAAGCAGCACTAAACTTTTGTTCCCATGCAGCTCTCAGCTCCTTGTAAAATCTACTCAACACTCAGCTGTATCTCTGAACTTTGCAGCACAAGAAATCTGGAAAAAACAAAATTTACTGGGGGGGGGGGCAAAAGGCCAAAAACCAGGAACACATTTTAAACATTGTATAATGTTGGAAAGTTGCTAGAATAAAATGCTGTGTTACCACCATACA
This sequence comes from Protopterus annectens, assembly GCF_019279795.1. Taxonomy (NCBI): domain Eukaryota; kingdom Metazoa; phylum Chordata; order Ceratodontiformes; family Protopteridae; genus Protopterus; species Protopterus annectens. Next base: position 1,392,982,727 of record NC_056739.1, on the reverse strand, counting down.
TTTCACTGCCACGTCTTGAACCCAGGGGACCCTGTGCAAACCAGTCAGAGAAACATACCACTATGCCAAATCAGCTGAAACAGAGGAAGACAAACCTAAATGGCTACCATTCAGTGAATTCAGTTCTCACCATAGCTGTCAAGCTCTTAGCAAAAAACATCTGAAAAAAGCCAACAATGTGGGAATACAGCTGCCAAACATATTCAGTGAATTCAGTTCTCACCATAGCTCTCAACCTCTTAGCAAAAAACATGTGGACAAAGCCAGTAATGGGGGAATACAGCCCCCAAACATTCAGTGAATTCAGTTCTAGCATAGCTGTCAACCTTAGCACAAAATACCTGGACGAGGCCAATAATGGGGGAATACAGTACCAAAATTTTGGGCAAATTTCAAATATCCATGTTATAAACTTAGACAATTAGTTGATTTGTAGGTTTAAAATGGGAAGGAAAAATGATTGGTGCTTGTGGACATTGTTTTTATATATAAAACATTTTAAAGCATTAAGGCATTTTATCTGATGAAGTCCATCTGGACGAAAACGCAGTATTTGTGAAGGCGTTCATTCTGTGGATTACATAATCGTGTTTTGTGTGTTAATAAATTTGGAGTATTTTCTCAGCCTGCTTTTGTCCTCGCTTTCGTGATTCTTGTTTAAACTTAGACAATTGCTAGAATAAAAGGTTTTGTTTTACCATGTACTTTCTGAAGAATATGAAGTCTGAAATTCAAATGCCTGCTATTTTTAAACATTTGTTAACCAGGAAACTAGTCTGACTTGGAACAAAACAAAGCCAATTTTCAGCAGAGCAGGGAGAAACACTCCAGACACATCTTTGTAAGTGATGGGAGGACATGCAGACTCCACACAGAAGGCACCCCAGCCAACAATCAAACCAGTGAACCTGTAGCTGTCAGGCAACAATGCTACCAGTGCACCACTGCACTACAAACCTTTGCAAGGAAAAATGAAGATACAGAAACCACAGATTTTATGAGGAACAGAACAAATATGAGGCAAAAATCTGCAATTTTTTACAAATAGTGGTTGGTAGGGAATTCAGGTCCTTGCCACCTGCATCCAAGATACAGGGTTCAAGGCTGGGTATCTCTACCTCTGATGCTTACATTCTACTACCACCTATGTACATTGTACATTTTGTAAATATGTACCTACTTCTGGGTACCTCATGTTCCCATATTATACTACTATTGTAAGACTTGTGATCTCCTGACTGCACTATGAGTTTGTTTTTGCATTTAACTGTTTTCTGCCTCATATGTTAGCATTTTACCACTTGTTATCCAACTACTATTATTGCAGTCTACTGTCACTCTTCATTAACCTATGTATTTCACCTTGTAACATCTTGGAGCTTTTCTCCTTAGGACTCTGCTGAAAATGGACACCTGTTGTCCAGTCAGATTTATCCTGGTAAAACAAATGTTAAATAAAATAAATAAGTTTTTTCCTCACACAGCTCTCTCACTGCTCTGAATGAGAATGGCAAGTCCTGGTGCATCGAGTCCAAGACTGTATTGTAGCAAGACAGTGAAAAAAAAACTGGGAGACTACAACCCTACAACCCCACAAGCTTTAGTCTTATAGTATTATATCCCATTTTATGTAGGTATGCATATATGTGAGAAGTAGTTCACAAACACATAAAATATGTATAGCAACAAGTGACTTGCACTGCATTCAAGTATATACTGTATTGGTGAAAACAGACTTAAGGTACGATATATGCTCTAAAGGAATGCTTTGACCAAATAGCATTTCAAAAAAATGTCCCCCCTCCCAAAAAAATAAAACTCTGTAGCAGCAATGTCCCTATAAGTAGTCCTTATTAAACCCCTGAACCATTCCCTGCAAATAATGCATTTATGGCTCTCCCTGAGCTAACTGCATATGACCAAGCAATGCATACACAATGAGTCGATTTTTGTTACAGCAAAAATAATAGATTATCTTGCTTTGACATTTCTTGCCAGTACAGTTACCCTGACATATCATGACACCGTGTTGCATTGTACATCTTTAATGCTAAAAAATGGCAGGCTTAATTAGAAAGTGCTAAACCTGTGAGACACTTCCTGGAAACTGTCAAAAAATAAAGGACCTTAGGGCAGCAGAAGTTCTTCCAAGTCTTTAACCTTACAGAAAATAAATAAACATGACATCAGTCTTTCGCATTAAGCATACATACCTTATAACATGTAAGCACTATATAATATTCATAGAAAAGACAATTTTAAAGATGGCTCCCTTATTTACTCTGTTCTATAAAAATGTAAACCTACTTCAATAAGGAATGTTGTAGGTGGAACAAATATAATACCAAAGAAAAATAATAAATAATAAAGTAGTGAGTTATTAATTAAATGAACTGATTGAATTTTTAAAAATATTTTTTAAAACATACTATTAAATGATAAAATGAATTGCCCCTACCATGCAAAACAAGGTAAAAAAGAATTAAAAACATAACACAGTGCCTGGATAAAAACTATATTTAATAATAATTCTACCCTTTTACAGCTTAGCAGCTCTTAGTTTTAGCACTGGAGTAACAGAAACCATCTCACTGATACCAGATGGGGTACTGGCATCCAATGTAGGTTGGCAGTATAATTCCTTATATTCAATTTATTTTCCCAAGCCCCAGCTCTGATATCCTGAGGGGTTATGTCTAAGATGCCAAATGAAAAACCTTTGAAATTGGTGCGTGCAGTGGAATCTCTATACAGAATGTTGTTAACTTCACATTTCTTAACTTCTGCCATCTCCATATTGAGGCTAAGCTGCGCTTACAAAGCCGCAACCAAGTCCCTTTACCCACCACTATGTGTTAACAGGGAGCATAGAAGCAGTATATTAAAACATATATATTTTAAGGCATGTCATAAGACGTGCATTAAAAAGGTGAAGACAGTTGATGCAGACTCAAGTTAAGGCTGAAAAGGGAAGCTTTTTCTCTCAAAGACAGGATTCCCTAAAGCTGTGTGATATCTGTGGAAATGAATTAGTCAAAGGCAGGAATGCAGTATGTATAAAAACAAGAGAGTACAATAGATTCTTTTGAGTAGTGTCAGTATGTTAAATATATTAGGAAGGTCTGCTTGTGAGCAATTGAGCATGATAAATTAAGTTCAAAATAAGCAGCTGTAAGTGCAGTGCATTCTAGAGCACAACACAGTCTGTCAGCATATCTCACATGGTCACAAAGGCAATACTTCACAGACCTGCAAAGGATATTTTCCCATGTTTATCAAGCCAATTATTTGCATGCTTGCAGAGAGTGTTATTCACTGATTTGTGTAGGCCATTTTATAACGCATACGAAAAGTGCAAATGCAGGTTCACCAAAAGAAAATAAAAACTTCAATTCAAATGTCTATATATTTTGCGACAAAAATGCTGATTTACTGGATTTAATTTATGTAAGGACGATCATACAGAACATGATTTACAACTACAAATTTTTTAAAAATGTGATAATGACAGGATGCCAAGATGCAAAGAAAATTGCCATGACCAATTCAAGTACATTACATTTTGGAAGATGAAAGTTTTGAGTGATGGGGACTGTCAAATCTAAAAAAGAGACTGACAGACCTGTTATGTACTCAGAGGAAGAACCCACGAGGCACACAGACATTTTCAAGGGTAAAGAAAATGCATGCGAAATACTGTTTTTGCCTATTATGTCTCATTAAGTACAACTTAAGGTGAATTGTGTCAGATGTATGACATGCATCATGAGAGCAAGACCAAAGACAATACGATTAGTCTCTTAATCTGACTGGCATTTTACACACACACACACACACACACACACACACACACACACACACACACACACACACACACACACACACACAAACACACACACTTCTTCCCTGCAAGAGTTTAAAACTTACTTACCTCTCTCTGCGCTCAACTTCAACACCCTTCCCTGCAAGAGCAGCAAACCTCAAAACCCGCGCTTGATCAACACCCTTCCCTGCAAGAGCAGCAAACCTCAAAACCCGCGCTCGTCAACGCTTCCCTGCAAGAGCTAACTTAGTACTTACCTCTCTCCTGATTGGTCCTACGACAGCTTAACCTCACCTCTCTCTCGATTGGTCCTGCCTGCGGATTAAGCAGTCCGGAGCTCCTCTGTTCTGTGCGGTCTACCGCACAGATTCCTGGGCATCTGCGGGGCAGAAAACACCTTCCCTATATCTGGACTGCTGACTCAGGCAGTCAGAGTTCACACAGATTGCGGGGCAGTCTGAGTGTGTTTGCACATGCGTGAAAAACTCTGGTACTCGAAATACATTTTATGTTTTGCAGTTATTATTTCTTTTGTTTCTAGGTGGGAGGGCTGCAGTCCTGCAGTCCGATATCACGAGCCGCCCCCGAATAAAACTAAGATCCTACCTATCTATACAGCAATACATTAACAAAGACACTAACAAATACATCACAGATCAAATTACATATTTAGGCATCATTCTTGCTAAAGATATTAAATTAATCACAAAACTAAATTATAATAGATGTTATGTAAATATTCAAACTCTATTAACAAAATGGAATACAATTATATTTACAACTGAGGAAAGGTTAACTATCATTAAAATTATAATCCTTCCTAAAATTCTCTGTATTATACAATCTATTTTAATACTTCCCAGTAAAGTTTTCATTAATAAGATCACTTCTCTGTTACTAAAGTTTTTTGGTTTCCCAGGAAACCTAGAATAGCACTTAAACATCACCTTCATAGTTGGAACAAAAGGGGCATAGCCTTTCCTGATTTGAACCTTTATTCTAATGCAGCTATTATTAGGTCCATAGCACAACTTTTAGATACACCATATCAGGCCAAATGGAAAATATTCTGGGAATCTACAGCTATGCTATTAATATCGAAACCACAGCCATACAAATTAGAATTTATAAATAAACCAATATTATGGATAATTAAAGATTAATTCATGTTACACAGCATACCCAAACATTCATTTAGCTACTTACACAACATACTAATACATTTTGGAAACTTTATATTTCAACACACTAAGTACAAGGAACTTTTTTTTACAATTTTCCTGATAGCCTTTACTCAAGTATCCTTACAATCCTCAGATATAGATAAAATTACCTTGCTTAAACAAAAAGGTCTTTTGTATTGGTTTCAACTTATTACAGATGATAAGGTGAAGGATGTAGATCAGATAATAAGTGAATATCTGTTAGACAACTCCTTATGGCTTAACATACAATCCCTCAGACTATTCTTACAAAATAAGATTAACCCGATCACTTCTGCTAATAAACAGGTCACTAGTATACTGCTAAATTTCTTTAATTCAGTTATTCAACATAAACAAACTTATTCAGACAACATGACATTTATATACAGACTTATCAGAGAAGAAACATATTGTTGTCCTGCAAACTTCTGGAACCATTTTTATACAGTTAATAACACACTTCCAAGGGATCTAGATAAAACAAATATATTGGAATCTGCAGGGAAAACAACACTTTCACTTAAATGGAAAATATATTCCTGGAGATTTTTATATAGATCTTTCTACACTCCTCAACTAATGAACAAAATTAATGGTAAACTAAATATTTGCAACAGATGTAAGTCTAACACAAACATTGACTGGAACCTTATGTTTTATGACTGCCCTGCTTTAAGTGTATTTTAGGAAAACATTAAAGAACTCCTACAAGCAATATTCACAGATAATTTTACTTTGACCAAATCATTAGTACTCCTCAATACACCCATACCTGGTTGTGTAAAAAAGTCAAACGTTCCTTACTTTGGGCAATAATGGCAGTAGCCAGGAAAACTATAACAAGAAACTGGATATCTGAATTTCATCCTTCCTATAATGATTTTAAGAAAATTCTAATGGAAGTTTGCCAATTGCAGATTGCAACAATGACATCTAGAACATCTAGAAAAACTTATAACTATCATATATGGGTTAATCTACAGAACTTGTTGAAAAGAGATTGACAATGATATCTTATAAATCAAATTTCAACCTCTCTACGTGTTATATATATAAAATAATCAAATACTAGGCAACTTAATGATATTCAATGGATGTCTTTGTATATAGTTTTAATAATTTCACTTTATTTGTTAAACATTGTTATGTGAATGCTTATGTGAACACTTTTTGAATTGTAAATATCCTTATGTTAAAAGAACATGTAATTGTTTATATTTACTTCTTTAAAATCAATAACATTGCTTAAAAAATATGGATATCTATGTTACTTTTAAAATGGGAATTTGAAATGTAGTGAAGTCAGTAAGCCACAGAAACTATGATTAAAAATGTTCAATTCCTATTTTGCAACAATGAGGTGAACTAAATATACTATTAATAAAAACGGAGATGAGAAAACCATTTGTGTATATGTTGTCTCTGTTCTTCCTTTATATATAACTAATTATACGAAAGTGAAGGATAACATTTGAATCTGGTTTTCCTGACTGCCTATGAATGAGATGTAACTTTATTTTTAGAAGTCACTCTAAGTTATAATATTTAAGTTAGTATTTTTTGTTGATCTATTCCCTCTTCTATAATCTTCTAACAGTGACACTTCTTGCCTTAATTGCTTTATAGTTTTCTCTGTTCGATACTTCCATGATGGTATTCAATTTCTCCCCTTCCTTTCCCTCACTACCCTGTGTTCTTGTGGTAGAACTTTATCTGTTATTAATTTAGCAACACAGTAATATATCCTGTTTACTTCTGTTATATCACATAGATATCTATGGACAGTCCTAATTACTGCATTCATTTGTTTTATCAGACTTCTTACTTTTTGGGTTTTATTGACCTTCTGCAGTCTATTTCTCTCATTGATCTTAATATATCTATCCATGTCCATTAAATCAAGCAACTCTTCTCTTACCTCATTTTCTTCCAAACTGAGGCCACATCCCTTGTTTTCCGTTTCCTGTGAGCATTCTATAGAAAGTTCTATAGAATCTTCCTGTGGCACATTTTTTTCACTTTCATCCTGTGTCATCTGTTGCTTTGTCATATGGGAACTCACTGACCTATCACTCCTCAATATTGACTGCATCAGAGTTTCCACAGTTTCCTGTTCCTTCCCTTGCTGTCTAGCTTCAAGCGAATGCTTATACTGGTTTCCTGTGGAAGGGTCCAAAATATGTTGATATGGCACCTTACCAATTGCTTCCTGTTCTACTGGTTTCCCCTTAATTTGGATATCCATTGTTCTATGCTGTTGTGGTGCTTTCTGAATTTGATTTTCTACACTGAATCCTTTTATTTGCAGCTGCTCCATAACCTCAATCTCTATTTCTTTGACTTCTCCATTACTAATCTCTTGTTCTACTTTTCCTCTTAGTCTTATTTTTTGTATTATAACGTTTTCCATGTCCGGATTCCTTTGCCTGTATTTCTCTTCAAATATCTTTGGTGCTGCTCTTTTTATATTGGTTAGTTTTGCTTTCTCCTTTGCTTAAATATTACACCATATTAAATCTCTTTTCCTTTCCCATGTCTATATTTCTTCTTAACATGTCTCCTGATCTTCTTGCTTTTCCTTATTCTGGGGACTCACTCCATCATGCTGTGATGTAGTCTGTGTTATACCTTCTACATTAAATCCTTCACTTCGCAGGCACTCCATAACTTCAACTTCTATTTCTTAACTTCTGATTTACTAATCTTCTTTTCCACATTCCATATTTGTGATATTAATTTTTTATTGTGAAATTTTCAATATCTGGATGCCTTTGCCTGTATTTCTCTTCAAATATCTCTGAGGCTGCCTTCTCAGTATTAGTTAACTTGACTTTCTCTTTTGCATAAATATTGCACCATATCAAATCTCTCTTTCTTTCCTGTGTCCATATTTCTTTTTTATATTTTTCAAATATCTCTAGGTTTTGTTGCTTATATTTTGACACTTCCTCACATGCTTCTTTTTCCAAACAGATCAAAGTTTCTTGATCTATATACTGTTTTTCAAAAATCTGTTGTATTAATGAACATACATTTTTATTTGAAGCTTCTGACAGTTTTTCCTGCGGTAGTATTTTTCTTTCCTCTAATTTCCCTCTTAATCATTTTGTATATCTTGTGTGTGGAAATTCTGGGCTTTTTATATAATAGTAGCAATACATACTTTCTTTCTTATCTTCATTAGTCCACTCTATCATCTTTATGGCTCTTCTTTGGCCAATCAATATTTGTGGTTTTTCTAGACTGCTAGTTCCTTCCACAACAGGGGGGCCATCCTCACCCTGGGCCTGGCCTGGCCCCATTGTAGGAATGTTTCCGTATTTTGAGGATTTTACACTGTCATTTTTTCCAGTCCTGGCACCAGTGCGCCTACCAGGTTTAGGCACTTTTTTATCCTGGGTCTTGTGCACCCAGCTATCTTTTTTTGTTTTTGACTTACTTCTGTCCATGACATATGCTATATAAATACAGTCTCTATATCATTGTCACCTTGGTAAGATTTTGTGAAATACAGGGTCCACCATGCTAAGGTACTCACCAAGACTTGAGAATGAATTCACTTTCAGCACTACTACTCTCCTTTGCTTGTTGGCTTTTTTCCATCTCTTTATTAGGTCTTTATCTCTCCATTAGGACCCTTAGTGAAGTCATCCATATTACAAAATAGCCTTTCTCTATTCTCTTGTTGGATTGGTTCAGATAATACTTTCTGCATTTATGAATATAATATTCTGGGTGGCTGTTGTTATTCTCCTTAAGGATCTGCACCTCAAAATCCACTCTCTCCTTATTTCCTGAATTCACCCCTGCTTTATCATCATCTCTTTCTGCTTTGAATTATATCTTTTTGCCTGTGTTATGTATATGAGTCTTAACTTTGTAGCTGTAAAATATCCCTTCAAATCAGATAATCCTAAACCACATTCTTCTGTTAGAAGGATCACCTTATCCCACTTGACCCTTACCCTTTTCCCATTCCAGATAAAATCATTCAATTCTTTATTAATTACAGCCCATCGCTTCTCTGGTTGATAAAAATATGCCTGATCTGTATATAAAACTAAAATGACTAAAAACATTTTCACTTCTTGTATCCTGCTATCCATATCTAAAAAGAAGAGCTTCAAGTTTCTCAGTTTTGTATTATCTTTTTTTTATTCTCCTCTAAAATATTCTTAGCTGCAATAACAGAATCCTTATTTAATCCATACTCCTAAATACTTCATTTTATCATGTCCCTACAAATATGGATATTGCTTAATGAATTCATGTATGGGTACATAGTTTAGAGCTATAGCCTTTGTTTTATTTTCATTATTTTTTATATCCTGAAAAGACTTGAAACTTTCTCAAAATGTTCCACAACACTGAGATGTCCCTTTCTGGTTTTATCAGCTACAAAATAATATTGTCTGCAAATAAAGTCAACTTTTCTTGATTTCCATAACAATTAAATCCTTGTATTTCCGAGTCTATTATTTTCTTTGCCAATGGCACAAACATAAACACAAATAAAAAAGAGGAAAGAGGACACCCCTGCCTGGTTCCCTTCCTGAGACACAACTTATCAGAGAGGAACCCTCCCACTTTATTTTTTGCCTCCAATCCCTCATTTATCCTCTTAATTAACCTTATTGTTGTATCAGGGTATGCTAATGCTTCCATCGCCCTACTCATTAAATCCAAGCTTACTCTGCTGAATGTTTTCTGTGCATCAAGATACACCAATGACATTGATATTTTCTTACATTCTGCTTCCATCTGGATCATCATTGTTCTGTTAATGTTGTAAAATGTTTGCCTCCCCTCCAAACAACTGCATTGATCCATATCTATCAATTTTAGCAATACCTTTGTCACTCTTTTAGTTATCTTGGACATACATACTTTATAATCATGGTTTAAAATTGAAATGGGACTATATGAAGCTGTGTCTGGTTTTTACCATCTTTAGGTATTACAGCTACTGCAGCTTTCTTCTAGGAAGTTGGTGTTTCAATTCCTTTTAAAACACTGTTATACTAAACCTTCCAGATCTTTATCACTTTCTTCCGTCCTAGCTTCCAAACTTCCAACAGAATAGCATCTGTTCCTGGAGACTATCCTGCATGTTGATTACATATCACCATATTATTTCATCTCCTCCTATTTTAACTATTAATTGTTGGGCCTCATTTACCTCTAACCTTGGCATACTTAAGTCTTCCATAAACTAAACATTTCCATGTGTGCTCTATCTCTTTTTCTGCATTTCTCTGCTTTATACTAATTTTCATAAGATTTCAGAAATATCTCTAATACTTCTACAGGATCTCAGTTTATTAATTTATTTATTTTTGTTATAGGCTCCATGAATTTGGAAACAAACCCTTTAAATTTTTTGTTACCTAAGTCATTGTGCTAAAAGTTTTTGTGCTCTGGAATTGTAATCAAAGACAGTTGCTTAACAGCAATCATTCTAAATTCATGCATATTATCCAGATGCTCCCTTATTTTCTCTTTAGTACTCTGTAGTTGCACCTCTTCTTATTCTATGTGACTCCTCTTTTTCTGCAATACTTTAACCTTTATCAGTCCCTCTAAATAATTCTTGTTACTTCTTAACCATATCTCCTCTTCTTTTCTTTCCACCCAATTCTTAAACCCTACTTTCATTTTACTCCACTCACCAGCTATAACTTCTGAAGAAATTTATATCTTTCCAATTAACTCTCAAATAATCTCCACTCCTCATTCCTTAAATTCCTCTTTTTAACAGATAGATGAGGAAGCACCAGTGTTTAATTTTTACTTCATTACCCTCTGTTTTTAGGTTAGTTGTTATTGTTGAATAATTTGAAATATTTATTGGGTGTGTGTTGAAGCTCCAAACTAAATGCACACATTCCTGTGAAATATAATCTCTGTCTAGTCTAGCCCAGTTATTGTACCTTGGGGAATAATATGCAAATTCTCTCTAAGTTCCTGTTACTGAACTCATGTCTTCCATACCACATATTTTCATACATTTCTTCAGAAATCTACTCTCTTTTGTTAGATTTTCACTTCAAGGTCCCCCAGATACATCCTAACTGTTGCAAATCATGTTCCAATCCCCACCTATAAGTAAAGGTGCCTACTGAAAGCTGATTAATTTTCTTAAGCTCATTAATAGCAGTTTTAGGTGGAATATAAATCCATGCCACCGTAACAGTCCTCCCTTCCCAGTAGCCCCTTACTACCACAAATCGACCATTATTACTTTTTTTCCTGTTCTATCAGTATTGGAGCTCCTCTGCAATTATTACAAGTACTCTCCTTTCCTTTGTCCATGATATTCTACTAAATATCCATCCTGAAATCCTTTGTTTATTGAATTCAGATGATCACTTCTTTCCAAATGTGTCTCCTGTAGCTTTGCTATTTGTACTTTATATTTTTTAATATAACTCAATACTCTTACTTTTTTGTCTATATCTCTGAGGACATTTATGCTCCAAAATAATATGGATAGTTTAGCTATTATGATAAGAATTAATTATACCCTATATCCATATATATATATATATATATATATATATATATATATATATATATATGGTTACCATTCATATAATCGAATGGCCAGAACATCATCTCCTGGAACATCGAGACGACAATGTCGCAAATTCATAACAGCGAAATCCTGGAACATCAAGTCCCGCCTCCGGGAAAGTAGCCGCTTAGCCAGAACTCCCTAAAGCAACTTACACACATTAAATCCAACATAGTGGGGGGGAGCTTCACCCCCCATACCCCCTACTTAAATATTCCAACTCCAAGGTCACACTACAGTGGAGAAAAGGGCAAAGGTCAGCAGTGGTGGCTAAGTGGTTACTTCCCTGGTGGCGGGACTCGATGTTCCAGGATTTTACTGTTGTGAATTTACAACATTGTCATCTCAATGTGTGATTGTCATCTCAATGTTCCAGGAGTCGATGTTCTGGCTATTCGATTATATGAATGGTAACCGTATATATATATATATATATTTGGTAGGTTTATACTTTATACAGTTGTTTCTTGTCATCTCCATTTGAACTTAGGTCACATTTTACAAGACTTTTTGTTTAATGAAAACTATCAAACAAAAAAAAAAAAAACACAAAAAAACACACCTCCAGAAAACCTCATAACTATTAACTTAAAACAGAGAAAACTATGTACATCTTCAAACAATGACATTTAACCCTTCTGATCAGAACAATCCCAAATCAGCAGCTGCACACACAGGTATTATCTAGCCTAAAATTAAGTTTATCCATGGTAACATGCATGTTACAGCCTGTGCTCCAAATTACACTAATTGCAGTCCATTTTTATCTTTTCTTTATTCCCCTCCCAAATGTGAAAATCAGCTTATATGATTTCAGTAAACTTTTAGCCTTAAGAAAAGTGCATGAACTATCTTTAAATAAAACTAAATTATATACTGTTCTAATAAATGCATTGAGATATTTAAGTACCCGAAACACTGCTATCTCTTACTCTCTTCCAATAATTTCAAACTTACCTTTTACTAAGTTGCTTACCCTTGCACCTTTTAACTGTAGATTTCTCTCAGTAAACTGTTTCCAGAGCTCTTGAGATTTATTGTCTGAGCCTGTATTCAGCTTGATTCCATGGAAACATAGGAACAGAATAGACAGTGGCCCCCCCAGCTGCAGACTTCTCAACTCACACTGAACATTTATATGTTAAAGGAAAACTTTTCATTACAAATTCAGTACTCTTTAATTTTTATAGATTTTCCCAAGAAACTTGTTATTAGAGTAAGCCAAAGGCATTAATCCAGGCATTCACCTATGCAAAAGTAAAATAAAACATCTCAACTCTATATACATTATAATTGGTGCACTTTTACCCAATTCCCCATCCCAATAGCCCAAGATTACAGGTTATTAACTTTAACATGCTTTTGTCCAGACGTTTTTTATTTTTACATTGTAATGCTTACATTTCTTAAAACTGACAAAGAAAAGAAAAAAAAGTACTTGTTTACTTTAGTATCTTTATCACATACAACAGTCACTGAAAATATTTTACTGTATAACAGGAAATTTATACCATGAAATGTTTTATATAAATACTGTTAAAACAAAAATTATGTTACTTATTGTTACTCTTTTTTTCCTTTTAGTGTACTTCCAAACATTAATGACATGAAGTGGTATATATGCCTTTCAGTCCCCCCAGGTTGAATGAAGTCAACAAAAGTCCAGTCTTTCACTGACACTTTTTCTTGTTAAGCCATACTTCACAAATGTGACTGATGCTTTATAGTCTCATATTTATACACTAATTTCAGTGTTGCGGGTCTTCTTCCTGTTCATCTCCATCTTCCAACCCCAGACTCTGGTTCAAGTCCAAAGTACTCCCAATTCTTCCAGTCAACTCCTGTGCTTTTTCCTGTCTCTCAAGAATTTTCCTTTGGAACATTGGAGAAAGTTTCACTAGTAAAGTCTCTCTATGGGATTTATTATTAGAAAAATGAGAAGCAGAGTCCCCCTCTGTTTGATAGTTCACTTGGTGGACAACTTTTGTATTTCATCCTTGATCTGTTCTACATCAAAAATTACTTTAACCCTGCAGTAAAATAATATTCTGAAGGCAGCTTCATATAACAGCTTGAATCTCAAATCTGCTTATTCACATTCCTTGATTAATGGGATAGATTTACTTCTCTTCTGCCTACTGTACAATAATTAATTATTTTCCAGAAATACTCTACTCTCTCTGATTTTTAATACTTTGCCCTTCTGCCACAGTTTTCTCGAGATCAACACTTTCTGCTGCAATGGTTGCATTTTTACTATACAGGTCTTGGTTGCTTTCTCATGGCCAGGTTCGGAGCATACATACAATGTGCCCTTTCAAGTAACAAATCCTGCTGTGCAATACCAGTCCAGTTGCTTATTTGTGCTTTCATAAAGTTAATACAATCTGATCCTTCCAGTTTTTCTGGTACAGCGTAAAATTTCAGATTTTCTCCATGTCTTCTTTCCTCTAACTGTACCATTTTTTGAAATAGTTCTTCTTAAGCAATTTCATACTCAGCCAGCCTTTTCTCCATTTTAATATGTGATTTTTGCAGTTTTATCAGTTAATCTGAATAGCTGTTTAAACCTTCCATTTCTTCCATCCTTTTGTTACTTGAGTTGATATACCCCTTCAATGTTTCATTTATTTTAACCAACTCTGAGCACATTTGATATATTTTTTCTTCTAAATTACTGAAAGCCATCTCTTGTACCAAATTTGGAGCGTGAACTGTTTTTTTGCTGAACAACTGCAGAACTCTTCCCAGTCAGTGTTTTCTCTTCACCGTTTGTAGCTGATTTTCTTTTAGGCCTTTCTTCTTCTTTTACTTTGTTGGCATCCAGGCAGTGTACTCACTAGTCAGTAACTGAAATTTTCCTAAAACTACCAGAATTAGTAGCCCTTATGTCTCAGTTTCTTTTTTCACACCAGAAGAGCTGAAGTTAAGCTGTTAATCACTGTGCTGCCATCTTGAAAGTCTACCCTGCACAATTCTTGAATGAAGCAAACTACAAATGAACAATCATAGCAGCTATTTCAGTTTTAAAAGACTATCTCACTGGTGAATAAAAATACCAATTGAGAACATATTACAAAGAACCTCAAATTCATTAAATGTATAAAAGTTTTATATAGCTAGAGACATTCAAAACTTTTATCAAACTATATGATCATAACTGAAACTGTTACATTTTAATTCATCCTCTCCCTGTCTCCTAAGTTCTCAGACTCAGCAACACAGCATATAGCAGTGAGCAACCTAGGTTTAACAGACTGCTTTTCTGGGACATTCATCTGGCACAAAGCCACATTGTGTCTACTTAGTGACCATCCATGAAGTTTCTTTCAAAGAAGATTAATAAAGGTTACAGTGAGGTGTACAAGAAGTGTATACCTTGTGGTAACTTTTTTGGTATTCAGATGCTTTCGCTTGATGATATGAAACACTTTGTTGGGCTGTCTCCTTGAGTGTGCTGCATGCTAAAGAGGCTGTATAAAAGACAGGCATATGCTAATTAACCATGTAATCTCCCCCCACTCAACTGCCTTTAGGAAGGCCTCTACATGATGAACAGCTCATGGAATTGTTCAGCATGTAGATTAGCAAGACCACTACTTACACCTCAAGGAAGCAAGCACAGGCAATAGACTGCAGTAATCCAACATGGTGGAGGTAGGTAGTGGAAATTTAATGGTAAGGTAGTGTTACGAGGTGTGTGTGCATAAGTGTATGTAAGGTGCTGCATGTGTGAGTATATGTCTGCCTGGGAGGTAGTTTTAGGGGAGTTAGTAGGCGGTAAATAAAACAGGTGTGTGTGTGTGTGGGGGGGGGGGTGGGATGGCTGTCATACTTTTACAAACAACTAGATTAATGAGCAGACCTTGCAACATTAGGTGGGGGGAGCCACTAGACACCAGGAACAACGCTTTTAAAGTGTACCTGAGTGGCACTTCAACAGACTAGGGATCATGAGTGAGAAGAATACTAGGCACCAGGAATAATTAGTATGCCTTAACAGGTACTAAAAACAGATTCAAGCCCTCTAGCCTTCCACCATGTACAGAGGATACTAATCATCTGTGCCACCACTAGACACCAGGGATAGAATTTAAAAATATAATTAAAAAAAACAAGTACAAAGAAGAAAGGGATTTGAACCACAAACTACTGACACACAAACTCCCTGCACTGACCCACTGCATTTACTTAGAAGCTTGTGCAGCATTTTTTTAAATATATACTAAAGATCTTGGGCATTATGGAATACCTCAACATGTAATGTATGACAAAGAAAACTTCAGGAAAGGTTAAGCATCTAGAATGCTCAGGCAACACAAGGACAGGTATAAGGTGTGTGGTGTTTGTGTGTGTGTGTGTGTGTGTGTGTGTGTGTGTGTGTGTGTGTGTGTGTGTGTGTGTGTGTCTGTGTGTGTGTGTGTGTGTGTGTGTGTGCGTGCACGCGCGTGCGTGTGTGTGTATGTTTGTGTGCTAGTTTGTTTGTGTGTGTGCATGTTTGTGTTTTTGTGTGTGCATGTGTGTGTTTGAATGCATGCATTGTGTGTGGGATAGTGAATAAGTAGGGTCTATATTAGTAACTCGAACGCTTACCTTATCGAATCCCTAAACGTCAACCTGTCCTTATCGAAATGCGACAACATAAGAGCAAAACCGGAAACGAATCATCATGGTTGGCCTTCTGCGATATAGCTCCATAAGGTAAGTGTGCAATAGTTACGGACCTTAGGGTTAGGGTGCGGGTTAAGGTAAGTGCATGGATGGTAATGTATGTTAGATTTAGTGTAGGGTTTTGTTAAGTGTATGTGTGTGGATTATTTAGTTTGTTTGGGTTTAGCTTTTTAAGGTAAGTGTGTGATAGTTACGGACCTTAGGGTTAGGGTGCGGGTTAAGTTAAGTGCATACTTGGTGGTATATGCAAGATTTAGTGTAGGGTTAGAAGTAGGGTTTAGTTTAGGGTTAGAAGTAGGGTTTTGGTTAGTGTATGTATATGGTTTATTTAGTTTGTTTGTGTAGGTAGTATGTAGCGGGTGTCGGGTGGGACAAGTATGATAGTTCGATGTTTTGAATTTCACGGTTTAGGGCGTTCAGTATTTATGCGGTTCGATGAGGACGGGTTGACATTTAGGGATTCGAGAAGGTAAGCATTCGTGTTTATAATATAGACCCAAATAAGAAGGAGGATGCCTCTGCTTATACTGTGTGAACCCCAACACTTATCCTGATCTGTACTCCACAGTAGTTAACTGTGATTTAAAGACGTGTAAATTAGCCAGTAATGAGGTCTTTCCTCAATGCAACTACTATGCCTTTGAATTGTAAATCACTGCTTCACAGAAACAAGGCCTTGTTTCTCTTTCAATCATATGATTGTCAGACCCTGCAACTTCTCTGTTAGAAACATTGTCTAACATTGAAGGGATCTCTGGCTTTAATATCAAAGATAAAATGATCTTCTTGCCACTTAGCCTGATCTGTGCCCCTTTAGGGAAGAAGTACTTAATCAAGCAGAATATCACTTGTTTGAGGTTACTATTGTAGGACTACCATATCACTCAACGATTAAACAGAATTTTGAACTTTAGGTTAAAGAATTTGAGAAGAGAATAAATAACTTCCTGGAAGCAGGTATATCTCCCTTTTTGGCCAGGTTAGCAGCTGCTATGTTGTTCTTGCTTTCCAAAGCCATATATTTTGCCCAATATTTTGCTAGACATTTTGCCTACTTTGGGATGGAAAATGGCTAATAATTTATAGAATCTCTGTAAGGACATTGTATGGGATGCCATCTTTTATTAAATGATAATTAGGTATACCAGATCTTATGAGGTATATGAAGGTGACTGCCTTAATTTGAATTCTGTCAGTGAGAATTATTCCACATCCTATAAAGGCTAGACCTGAGATCTTGGTAATTTCTTGTCTTAGAAAGAAATCTAATTTTAAGGAGATGTACATGGTTTGGGGCACTCAGGGGCATGAACTCCATAGACTTAGCTGTATCAAAAAAAACCTTGAGTAGGGGAATGTCCAGATACTTGAATGAATATAGTGCAGCCTTACATGCCTTGCAGTTTGGTAGGGAAACTTTTGGGATAATTGTTTTGACCATGATATTATCTTAAGATTGACCTATGCCATGCCCTAGATTTCTCTTTTTTGCTCTTGTAATATAGTTGGAAGCTACTGATCAGTGGTGGAAATAGGAGCAACTGAAAAGTTTGAGTGAAAATTTTCAAATTGGTGGACACTTTCCATTATTCATAATTATTTTTTTAAAGTGACATTCCTGTCCTTTCAAGATTATAAGAAAAAATAGAACATTGTACATAGGTCATTGTTGGATTTGGACAGTGTTACATGGACATTTATGACACATTTTATAGAACTCGCATCTATGTTTTTTTTTTTAAGACAGCATTTATCGCAGAACTCTACAAAGATTGAGCAGTAAGGATCAGGGTCAAAATCCTTGTTGAAGATACTGCAATTCAGACGTTGATTGCTAAGTATGTTGCGGAAATGTATTAGTAGTATCATTTTATGGGAAAGAGTTCATAGTACTGTGACTTTGGCTGCTCAGAAATATCACTTGATACAACCTGAGTATCTGTGACTGTAAGCATAAATTTATCTCAGATATCATTAACTGACTTAGACAGATTTCCTTGGTTTAAATGCAATAATATTCAAATATTGGAAAAAGGCCCACTAATGGATATTAATGATTATATGGTCAGATTGATACTACTACAGGAAATGAAAAGTGCTATTGAGTATTATGATGAGTTTTGGAGTATTTTTTTGGATGAAATGCTTTGGACTGTGTATTGTGAGTTTTATGCCTATTCATTTTTGTGTCAGATGTCTTACTGTTACATTTGGTGCTGCAGTTGATTTAAAAAATAAAAAGTATATATATGTATGTATATATATATATATATATATATATATATATATATATATATATATATATATATATATACATATACATGCATACATATATACACCATTGAAACTCTGTAATCTTAATAATTTTATATTTTGCCACACACATCTGGGACTGTGTATACAAGAATACTGTATGTTAGTTGTCTGACATAGGTGTTGTAGCATATGCCTTCAAAAAGAAAGGGAGAGAATCAATGTCTTTAAGTCTGTGCTGTGCTACTTTTTTAAGATACATTCAATATACCAATCTTGTATAGGGTGTGATTACCGGAGACAGGTAAGGAGCTGTGTGCTTGAAATGATGTATCTCTAAGTTCAGAATCACAGTGCACTGTTTGTCCAACAATAAAAGAAACAGTCACTTTCTGAACCAGTTGGAGATTGCACAGCATATTATGGTAAGACTAGAATTTTATACACTCAGGGATCAGATGTCACAAAATTTAGGGGTTATAAAAGAAGTATAAATAGCAAACTTTCAACTATTTTTATAGTTGTAGTATTCTTTAGGTTCTAGGTCTTAAACTGAATTTTATAAGTCACAGTAAACACAGTAACTATTACATTTGTAATAGTTTGTAAACAACTTACAATATCTCAGCAACCACTCAAGTTATACAGATACTCTTAGCAGCATTTTATTCATCTAGCAGAGAGCTTTCATATGAGGCTAAGGAGTTCTGCCTGTGTTACTTGGTTATTGAGATATTAGAAAAATGTAAAAATGATACCTATCTAAATTAATATCATAAAAACATTAGTTAATAGGTTCATAGGTTCATAGGTAGGTACTAAGCTATCTGCCCGAAGGCGTTTATAAGCCTAGCCAGAATGTGTTGGCTTTCGCCTCCCCCTTAGATTAGTTCCCTGTGCTTCTGTTCAGCAGAGCCATTGAAGTGATCCCTGGGGTAAACTTTCTGTTTCCCATCCACTCGTCAACGTTTCTCTTGAAGAGTGTTAGCGAGGAGCTCTGCCTAATGTAGACTGGAATCTTGTTCCAGAGCATGGGCAGTCTAATATCTATTTAACTGCACTAGACAGAGGTCAACTCTATCTGCTACCAGGTCATATGGCAGTTCAACCTTATGGAGTTGTGCAGACTGTAAATTAGTTAGGAAATGTGGGTAATATAGACATGATGATAGGAAGTACGCATTAACTGTAGATCACCAAGTACCCTTGGATAGGAATTGCTTCACTCTGTATAACACAGTCAGCTTTTTTAGTTTTAGGCACAGCATTATTTATGTTTTTTGCACAGTATCTTATTTGCAATTATGACACAAAGCAGTTTTGTTGGGCTTACTTCCTCAGGTAATGACTTATTCAAAGACGTTAAGGTATGACAATGTTTAGATGGGATGGAATTGTCCATGAGTAAGATAATGTTGTGAGAATGATAAAGATTTTAGTTTTTGCTTGAGAAAGCTATTGTTCTGATCTTAATAGCATTAAGATGGACTCCTATAGTTTTAAGACATAGCTACAGGGAATTAAAGCTGGATGGCAGTTTTGGTATCCACTACAATGGGTGTGTTATATGAAAGAAGGAGTCATTACTATGGCTGGCCAGTTTAACTGATTCTCAGTGTTAGACTATGTCATTCACAAAGACAGTAAAAAGCCTTGGCTTTAGTACTGACCATAGTAAATGGTAGTACTTGTTAGATGGAAGCATTCCATCTAACTGAGTGATGTCTTTCTTTCACATAGTTTTTGAAATATGTAGTGGCACTGAAAGAAACTACTTACAGACATGAGAAGCATTGCATGGTGCACTGTACCAAATGTTTTGGGGAGGTCCAAAAAAAAGTCTGAGCAAACAGCTGACAATGATCCGTTTAATCATAGATCTACTCTACAGCATCAAAACTGGGGCAGTACAAGTTCTATAGTCAGGCTTGATACTGGTATGCTCATTCATGGTAAGGTTACATTAGCTTAGATGTATAAGTAGTTGTGAGTGAATGCACTTTCTCAGAATTTCTGATAAAGGAGACACAACAGCTCTTGGACTACATATACTAAGAATAATCAAAAACTAGCAAAGCAAAAGCAGAGAAGTTATGACCCACAGATGGAGAGAAGAACTTCATTCTATAATGACAGTAACTAAGGTTTGAGTAACAGTGAAATTCCAGTAATCCATTTAGGAATGCAGAGAAATGAATGACTGCAGGCCCGTTCTGTTATGCTGGAGAGGTGGTTGAGGTTTCTGTTATAGGCCAAGAGGCACTTTGGCCAACACATGTCACAGGACAGTGGTGACTGTCCACAGTAAGCCATGCATGTGGAAGCATGTACACAATTGTGTACTAACTTCATTGCAATTTGTACATAAATGGAGGCTAATATAGGTTACAATATAAAAGCCCTTAGTCTCAGTATGGCAGTGATCAATACCCACCAGCCTTCAAAGGTGCAGCTGGAAATATATATGTGTTAATTAAACAACCTTGTACTGTCCTCTTCATCCACTCAACTAGCACTTAAAAAAAAATATATATACACACACACACACACACACACACACACACACACACACACACACACACACACACACACACACACACACACACAAATATGCAGTCATAAAAGCCATTTTTGAATTCTTGTGTTTTATACAAATCTATGTATTTGTACACAACATTATATGCTGGCAGTAGTTTATACCCTTATCTTGCCATTCGGATGTGTCAGTAGGTCCCAGTTTGTTGTGGAATCTTTGTGATTAATGATTTCCAAATGTATAGCCTCTTATTAGAAAATTAACTCTGTAATTCTTCATTAGTAACCTTTTTATTGGTGTCCATTTCATTGAGGGTAACCAACCAAATGGGGCATCATCAGTATAGAAGCTTGTCTTACCTTGTGATTTTGTGACTTTGAAGTTCATAGGTTCATAGGTAGGTACTAGGCTATCGGCCCTAGGGCCTATACAAGCCCAGCCAAAAAGGTACCCTGGCTTTTGCCACCCAAGAAAATTATTTTCTTGTGCCACTATTGAACAGAGCCAGAGAAATTATCCCCGGGGTGAATTTCCTATTTCCCATTCAATCATCAAGATATCTCTTGAAGAGTGCTAATGAGGAGCTCTGTTTGATATAGATAGGTAGTTTATTTCAGAGTATGGGAAGTCTCTGGGACAGGAATCTATCCCTTCGGCATGTTCTGTTTATTGTGGTGACAATGTTTAGATCCCTAGAGCGTGTAGCTCAGAGGGATTGGGATTTCTTTAAGTGGAGCATGTCCAACAGCTCTGGGTTTGACATAGCTTTGTATGTTAGGCAGAGATCACCTCTGAGTAGGTGATATGTGACGGAGTAAAGCTGGAGTTTTTTTAGATGGTCTGCGTAGGGCATCTGTTTGAGGCCGGTAATCCTCTTTGTGTGGTATTTCTGCAGCCTTTCCAGTTGTTGTAGATGTCTTGTGAGGTACATACCAAAAGGGGTGCTGTACTCTGTAATGGGTCTAATGAGTGATGAGTAGAGGGGAACAATGGCCTCTTTTTTCTGGATGAGAAACCTTTTGTGATGAGGTGTGCCACATAGAAGGATTTCCTGACTACTGTGGCGATGTGATTATCAAAGGAGAGACTGCTGTCCACCTGTGTCCCAAGATCTCTTATCACACTTGCGGTGTTAAGTATATTACTGCCTGTGTTGTATTTCATGGGTACAGAGTTTTTACCAAAGGGGATGACAATGCACTTTTTGGCATTGAGCTTGAGGCCATGGCTTTGACACCAGGCATCTGTCTCAGTGAGGCCCTTTTGTAGGATGTCCACATCGTTAGGAGTTTTGATTATGGCTCCTAGTTTGCAGTCATCTGTAAACTTTGTTAGTCAAAGACCTTCTGTGTTAGCCTGTACTTCAGAGAAGTAGATACCAAACAGGAGAGCACCCTGGACTGAACCCTGTGGTACTCCACTTGTCACGGGTCTGAAGTCAGATTTGGAGTCTGATACTTTTACAGTGTGGGTTTTGTCAGTGACTCAGTTGGCAACCCATCTTGTGACATAGGGATTTATACCTAGTTTAGTGAGTTTATCTATAATTCCAGAGTGGGGGATGGTGTCGAAAGCCTTGGCAAGATCTAGATAGGCTGTGTGAACCACCTTACCCTCATCTACGGCTTTGGTGACTGCTTCAAAGAAGTCTATCAGGTTTAGGAGACATGATCTATCTTTTACAAACCTGAACTGAGTGGGGTCCAGAGTCTGGAGATTACCAATGTCTTTTTTATAAGTTCCATGATGATATGTTCCATGGCCTTGCAGACCAGGCTCATCAGGCTAATGGGGCAGTAGTTCCCGGGGTCCGTGGTGGCTCCCCCCTTGTGGAGTGGGATAACCCTCACTGTGTGCCATTCAGCGGGCACAAAGCCTGAGGTGAGGCTATGATTGAACATGGTACTTAGGTGGGGTGCCAGTTCATTCTGTAGTTCATGTAGAATGCAGCCTGGGATGTTGTGTGGTCCCATGGATGCTGTGTTCTTGGCTTTGGAGAGTGTGGTTTTTACCTGTGCAGCCATGATTACAGGAACTTTGCATTTTTCCGGTATAGAGATGGGTTCTTTAGGGGGTGAGAGGGGGGTAAAGTTACCTGTTAACCTATCTGCCAGGATGTTGGCAATATCAGTTGGGTCTGTATATTTAGTGCAATTGTGCTGTAACTGAGAGCAGATCTGAGTGTTGCTATTGAGATTCTTGACATAACTATAGAATGCTTTGTGGTTGTCTTTAGAATCAGTAGTGATTTTGTTTTTGTAACTAGTATTGGAGGATTTTATCAGGGATTGCAGCTTCTTGTTGTAGCTGACCAGGGAGCTCCTCCACTCATGGGATTTTACTCTCTTTTGCAACAGTTTCTTCCTTCTGTTGTACAGTTTGTTTATGGCATGGGACCACCAGATTGGCTTTGTTTTTTTGGAGGATAGCGTCTTGGTTCTGTTTGGGATAGCACGATCCATGCACTTGTGTAAGTGCTTATAAAGTGCAATTGTGTAGGATTCAGTAGTTGTAACTGTATTGTCCATTTGCATGGGTGTCATGAAGTTCACCAATTCTGTCTTAAGAAGCATGAAGTTGGTTTTGTAGAAATTTTTTACCATGGTTTCCTTAATGGGGAGTGGGGGCAGGATGTGGAGATCTAGGGTAATTAGCTTATGGTCAGATCGGACCAATGAGGTGTTGACTTCAGCTGTGGAACACCGGTCACTCATGTTGGTAATGACTAGATCTAGGATATTGTTGCCCCTGGTGGGGGTGTGGATAAGTTGATCCAGGGCATTGGAGTTTATGAATTCCAGAAAGCATTGAGCGAAGGAGTTGGTACATGAGTAGTTTTCCAAGTTAGTGGTGGGGTAGTTGAAATTGCCCATTATTAGGGCGTTTGGTTGATAAGTTCATTATTTTAGGAATGAGA
The DNA here is from genome assembly GCF_019279795.1 of Protopterus annectens. Lineage (NCBI taxonomy): Eukaryota > Metazoa > Chordata > Ceratodontiformes > Protopteridae > Protopterus > Protopterus annectens. The sequence goes on along the minus strand of NC_056739.1, from coordinate 1,392,958,748 downwards.
GCTGCTGTTACGGCCTCCCTCTGCATGTGGGTTGTGAAGGGACATAGTAATTCAGCTCTAAAATAGTAATGGCAAAGCTCCTTTTAGTTGGATTGAAGTGAAGAGTCCTTGATGAAGAGGTTCATAATGATGAGAACCATAGCCATCACCTAGAAGAGAGTGTAATCATTTTTGGAAGCTGCTTTCATGTATTCCTTGCATAATGACTTGTATCTTAGAAGCTTTGTTGCATTTACTGTTTAATCTCTATCCCTTCCCAGACATGATGCACTAGGCAGGCTGCAGAACCATCACACAGGTAGAGATATCCAGAAATATCACAAGCCAAACAGTACCTATAATACCATTTGCAGGCCTTCATTACCATGTATCTAACAGGCAGTACAGTGTTGTTATATTTAATCAAGCAGGAAAAATTCACAGAACACTCACAGCTCCTTGCTTTATTATTTGCCTTCATGTCCTGGTATCTATGTTCAATGTACTGACACTTGCTATCAACAGTCCAAGTGACTTCCTGTCACATGGCATATGATCAGTACTTTTGCACATTTTCATTGTATGGTAGTTTCATTAACCTAATGAGCCTAGAGTTTTGAAGCATTATACAACCAGAGTATGTGAGTGAGTGTGTGTGTGTGTGTGTGTGGATGATATATATATATATATATATATATATATATATATATATATATATATATATATATATATAAAATTAAAGGGAGAGAGACAGAGACAGAGAGGGAGGGAGGGAGGAAGAAAGTGAGAACGGGGTATAGTTCCCCTTAGCAAATGCTTTGGGGAGTGTGGAGCTGGAATTCTGGGATAGTTTGGGTGGAGGATCCATGCATAAAATGTGGTTTAACAGAGGATTTCTGAGCATCAGAATAAAACAAGGAGAGAGATGACTTTTTCAAAATACTCTTTGAACATTTTGTAGAAATGTGAACAGTGAAATAGAAAATCAAATCTGAAAATGCTAAGTCAAGAGATATCACAAATCAAAACGAAAAGCAGTAGAGCGATCTGATGTTAGAACTTAAAAAAACAAAAGAGGGGGGAGACTTACAACTTGGGTGATGCTGTGCATTTACAAAGTGAAAACGAAAAAGTGTGGCAGGAGTTACAAAAGGTTAACAGCAACCTGCATGATCTAAAGGTGAAATATCAGAATGTGCAAACTGAGAGCAAGTAACTAAAGCACAACTTCAAGGGGATGAAAACAGAATCAAGAGTTGTACACAGGCTCATACCCGTAACAATGAAGCAGCACAGTCTATGCAGCAAAGAAAATCCAAAAATATACATGAACGAAATACGAAGTTCAAATAAATGCAGTGGTTCAATAACAGTGACTTAACTGCACATAACACATCCAGGGGCTGGAACACAAATGCAAATATAATGAAAGCCTTGTGAATGTGTTACAGAAAGAAGAAAGGGCATTAAATGGCAAAACAGATGACCAGTATATTGCTAAGCAAAGGAATGTATATTTAGAGATGAAAAATTAGTAACTGAGCCAACAAATAAGACAAAGTTCATGAAACCAGCAGTGTTAAACAGCCTGAGGTCATGGAGGATGTAGCCTAACATATAAGCACCAAATGGAAAATTTTGTAAACTGGAATAATAGTTCTTAAGTCTAATTTAAAAGAGCTGAAAAGAGGGAGTGATATGAGATTGCTGTCAGTACAGTGCAGCATGCGAGGGGGGGGGGGGACGACTAAGTAAGCCTAGCCAACAAAGTTCCTTGGGTTACGCCAACCCAAGAAAGTTAATTTCCTGTGACCCTGTTGAGCAGAGCCACAGAAGTGATCCCCAGGGTGTATTTCCTATTTCTCATCCACTCATCAAGATTTTTCTTGAAGAGTGTTAATGAGGAACTTTACTTGACATAGATGGGTAGCTTGTTCCAGAGTATGGGAAGTCTCTGGGACAGGAATCTATCCCTCCAGCAAGTCCTATTTATTGTGATGACAAGGTTTAGGTCCCTAGAGAATGTAGCTCGTAGGGATTGGGATTTCTTTAAGTGTAGCATGTCCAACAGCTTTGGGTTTGACATAGCTTTATATGTTAGGCAGAGATCACCTCGGAGTAGGTGATATGCTACAGAGTAAAGCTGGAAGCTTTTGAGATGATCAGTGTAGGGCATCTGTTTGAGGACAGTAATTCTCTTTGTGAGGTACTTCTGTGGCCTTTCCAGCTGCTGCAGATATCTTGTGAGGTACATTCCAAAAGGGGCATTGTACTCTATAATGGGTCTAATGAGTGTCGAGTAGAGGGGAACAATGACCTCTTTTTTCCTGGATGAGAACCCTTTTGTGATGAGGTGTGCTATGTAGAAGGATTTTCTGACTACTGTGGCAATGTGATTATCAAAGGAGAGACTACTGTCCACCTGGGTCCCAAGGTCTCTTATCACACATTCGGTGTTAAGAAGACTGCCGCCTATGTGGTAGTTCATGGGTACAGAGTTTTTACCAAAGGAGATAACAATGCACTTTTTGGCATTGAGCTTGAGGCCATGGCTCTGACACCAGGCATCTGTCTCAGTGAGGCCCTTCTGTAGGATGTCGACATCATTTGGGGACTCGACTATAGCTCCTAGTTTGCAGTCATCTGCACACTTTGTTAGCCAGAGGCCTTCTGTGCTAGCCTGTACTTCAGAGAAGTAGATACCAAACAGGAGAGGTCCCAGGACTGAACCCTGTGGTACTCCACTTGTCACTGGTTTGAAGTCAGATTTGGAGTCTGCAACTTTTACAGTGTGGGTTCTGTCAGTGAGCCAGTTGGCAGCCCATCTTGTGACATAGGGATTTATACCTAGTTTAGAGTGTTTAGCTATAATTCCAGAATGGGGGATGGTGTTGAAAGCCTTGGCGATGTCAAGATAGGCTGTATGAATCACCTTATCCTCGTCTATAGCTTTGGTGACTGCCTCAAAGAAGTCGGCCAGGTTCAGGAGGCAAGATCTGCCTTTCACAAACCCGAACTGGGTGGGGTCCAGAGTCTGGAAGTTACCAATGTCTTTGTTTATGAATTCCATGATGATACGTTCCATGGCCTTGCAGACCAGGCTCATCAGGCTAATAGGGCGATAGTTCCCAGGATCAGTAGTGGCTCCCCTTTGTGGAGTGGGATAACTGTTGCTATGTGCCATTCAGTGGGCACAAAGCCTGATGTGAGGCTATGATTGAACATGGTGCTTAGGTGGGGAGCCGGTTCGTTCTGAAGTTCGTGTAAAACGCAGCCTGGCATGTCATCCGGTCCCATGGATGCTGTGTTTTTGGCTTTCAAGAGTGCTGCTTTTACCTGTGAAGTTGTGATTACAGGGACTCTGCATTCTTCCTGTATAGATATGGACCCTTTAGGGGGTGAGAGGGGGGGTAAAGTTAGCACTGAACCTATCTGCCAGGATGTTGGTAATATCAGTTGGTTCTGTAATTTTTGTGCCGTTGTGCTGTAACTCAGACCAGATCTGGGGACATAGCTATAGAATGCTTTGTGGTTGTCCTTAGAATCAGTGGTAATCTTGTTTTCATAGATAGCTTTGAGGATCTTATAAGGGATCTCAGCTTCTTACTGAAGCTGACCAGGGAGCTCCTCCATTCATGGGCTTTTACTCTTTTGTAACAATTTCTTCCTTCTGTTGTAGAGTTTGTTTATGGCAGGGGACCACCAGATTGGCTTCCTTTTTTTGGAGGATAGTGCCTTGGTTCTGTTTGAGATAGCACAACCCACGCACTCGTGTGAGTGCTTATAGAGTGCATTTGTGTAGGATTCAGCAGTCGTAACTGTATTGTCCATCTGCATGGGTGTCATGAAGTTCACCACTTCTGTCTTAAGAAGCATAAAGTTGGCTTTGGAGAAATTTTTTACCGTAGTTTCCTTAATGGGGGGGTGGGGGTGGGATGTGGATATCTAGGGTGATCAGCTTATGGTCGGATCTGACCAACGAGGAGTTTACTTCAGGTGTGGAACACCTGTCACTCATGTTGGTAATGACTAGTTCTAGGTTATTGTTGCTCCTGGTGGGGGTGTAGATAAGTTGATCCAGGGCATTGGAATTTATGAATTCCAGAAAGCGCTGAGCAAAGGAGTTGGTACATGAGTAGTTTTCCCAGTTAATCGTGGGGTAGTTGAAATCACCCAATATTAGGGTGTTTGGTTAAACCCTAATATTTTCCAGTATATCAAGAAAAGAGGAATGGGAATCCTGGGGCATGGTGGGGGATCTGTAGCAAGCTACAGTTTGGATTGTAGTTTTGCCCAGAGTTAGTTGCACTTGGATAACCTCGGCTGCATTATGCTGAGCAACTAGCCTGAAGGTGTGGATGTCCTTAATGAATTTGGACACACCTCCGCCTTTGGTGTTCTGGTCCAGGTTAGATGGCCAAAAAGTGTGGTATGAGTTATAGCCTGGTAATGCAGGGGTGCACCCTGGAGCCTTGAACCAGGTGTCAGTCACTGCACAGACATCAGTGTTCTCCATTTTAAGGAGTGCCTCGAGTGAGTGCATTTTGAGATTTAGACTTTTAGCATTGAGTAGCATTACCCTCAGTTTTTGCTTGCCTGTTCCTGTTATGGTGGTGAATTTGTCATTTGAACCTTGCCTAAAAAAGGCACTATAGGGGTAGCAAGAGCCTTTGCCAGTATCCGGAATCTCAGGGGTGACAGGTGCAGGCCATCTCTGGCAAAGCATCATGGTCTGTCGACCATGTCATCCTAGGCAGACAGATACTGGATCCCCTTAGAATGACACCAGAAGCTTAGCCAATTGTTGAAGTCAATAATTTTGTCCTTGTACTGCGGTATAATTCTGGGCGATGGCAGGATGCTACTTAGGGCTAGGGTCATACCTACCTGGGCTACAAGATCGGATAGTTCTTCCATGTCTCTTTTCATGTAGTCCAGGGAGGTACATCTCAGGTCATTCACACCAACATGGACAATCACAGAGTCATATTTGTAGTTGTTGTGGAGTGACCTGAGTGCATGGGTTATGTGGCGGATCCTGGCACCCGACAGGCAGCTGACAGTGACCTTCTCCTTGTTTAGCCTGGTGAGTGGGACATCAGTGTGCCTGACTATAGAGTCACATATGACTACTGTGTTGGGTACGTTGTTTTGCCTTATGGACTGTGGTTGAGTGGCACACTGAGTCTGTGGGTTATGTGTCATTTGGGTTGGGTTGGTGGTGGGAAGTTGCTTGTGTTTCTGCTTTGGAAGTCTCTGTTGCTTAAGCAGATTATTATTGAGAGCCTCCCCGAATGTTTTTGTGTTTCTATGTGTGGATTTTGGTGGTGTAAGTTTAGTGGGACTATGTGATGAGTGTGGTGTGATGCAAGTGTTTACCTTCTCTTCTTGACTATCAAGTTCAGTCTTGGTTGGAGAGAGCTTTACCTCCAGTTTGGCTAGATAAGAACATCTCTCACAGGTTGTAGGGTTGAGTGGTAGGAGGAGAGGGTTGTCTGTGTACATGAGGCAATTGCTACATTGCCCCAAAATGCCCAGATTCATCAGATAGACAGGAGAGAACACTTGGAGCTGACCCTTGGATATGCCTGAATAAAAAAATATATTTTCCTCTAGACAAGAAAGGAAAGTGAGTACAGGAGCTGTTTTTCTCTAATCAAGTGAGGAAAGTAAGTACCAAACCTGTTTTCCTCCAGGTAATGAGGAAGGTTAAGTGCTGCAGTAATTTGTAGTTTATTTAGTGCTTACAACAAGTTCTGAACAAGTGCTGAGCACGGATAAGCAAATTCAAGTGCTAAAACTAAGAATCTGTATCTGGATCTTGTTGTAGATAGGCTACCTAGTGCTTACCCCTCCCACTGATAAGCTAGAAGGCTTCCCTCCAACACAGAAAGGCTTGGGGGCACAGAAGCTTACAAACAGTCCTGGATACAGCAAATTTGTATCTGGACTAAACTAGTTACAGGGAAGGTGGGAAGCAAGTGCAGATGTAGGCTTTTAAACCAGAAAGTTGAAAGAGATGGAAAAACTGCCCAAATGGTCAATAAACTACAGTTTCTGGGCCAGAAACCACTCTTGTGGTAGATAGGCTACCTAGTGCTTACCACTCCCACTGATAAGCTAGAAGGCTTCCCTCCAGCACAGAAAGGCTTGGGGCACAGAAGCTTACAAACAGTCCTGGATACAGCAAATCTGTATCTGGATTAGAGTACTTACAAGAAAGGCAGAAAACAAACTTGGAATATATATATACATATGTATATATATATATATATATATATATATATATATTTTTTTTTTTTTTTTTTTTTTTAGTTAAGTGGGTTGGTTTTCTCAAAAATTTCTCTGCATTAGAAAGAATGAGCTAATGACAGTAGCAAAAACACTTTAAATGCAGTACAAGGTAGCACACTTGAATGTGTAGCAATATTAAGGCAAATACAGTTTAAATAAATGCAGATAAGTTAAAAACGAAAAAAACAAGTTCCTGACCCAGAGACTCCCCAGACTCTGGAATAGACTGCCCATACATGTCAAGCAGTGCACCTCTTTGGCCCGCTTCAAAAGGAACCTTGATGATTAGATGGGAGAAAGGAAATTAACCCCAGGGATCACGTCAGTTGCACTGCTAAACAGGGGTCCAGGGATGTAAATAGTGTGGGAAGAAATAGCCAGGGAATTGTTACGGCTAGGCTTGTATAGGCCCTTGGGCCGATAGCCTAGTACCAACCTATGAACCTATGAAAAATCAAATAAGAGCACTTGAACACTTTAAAGCTCACAGAACAGCAAATTAAGGTATTAAGGTAGAAGACAGTTATGTAAGAGCAGCTCAAGAAACTATAAGTAATTTTTGAGAGGGAGGGATCAGAGCAGATTAAAATGCTATAGGTGATGTCCTTCCCAAGTGCTCTCTCTGTACACAGCAGAGGAGATGGGACTGGTAGGAGTGTCTGAAATCAAAATATGATCTCACTGTACTCAGTTGAGTGAGCAAAGTGTCCAAAAACAGATTTACAGCAGGGGCGGGCAATTCCAAAGCCACCAAGATTAATACTACAACAAGAACAGGGAGTGGGAGCAGCTAGAGACAGGGAGTATTATCTCCCTGTATTATATTATATATAACAATTATCTACAAATTTCTAATCTTAAATAAGTGCAGAGAAAAGTATACTTAAATCAGCTTTTGTCAGTTGATTTATGCAGGTGAATCTCAGCAGTCAACCACTCAGAAGATGAGCAGAATGATTAGAAAAATGTGACCAGCACAGATTATAATGCAAACAGAAAACCCCAGGCTAAGTTAACACAGGATTTCAAAAGCAGTCTAACAACTTTTAATGTATCCAGATGGCTACACTTTTTCACACTTCAGGCAACTAACTGCAGCTAGAGACAGGAAGTATTATCTCCCTGTATTATATTATATTATATATAACAATTATCTACAAGTTTCTAATCTTAAATAAGTGCAGAGAAAAGAATACTTAAATCAGCTTTTGTCACTGATTTATGCAGGTGAATCTCTGTAGCCAACCACTCGGAAGATGAGCAGAATGATATATAATATATATCATATATTATATATATATATATATATATATATATATATATATATATATATATATATATATATATATATATATAAACTCCAAGACTGCACAATCCCCGGGGAAAGGGACTATTCCCCTACCTGGGGATTGTCAATCTCAAATACTCTGTTGACTATCTGTATAGTTGACCAAATGCAATGAATTAAACAGATGTTGATCAAACTCCCTGTCAACCAAACCAGCGAAACCCATATGTAAAGGTACAGTTCATTTCATCTTCATTAAATAACAAACCAGTGAAAAAAATCATTGAATGCACATTTTACTGAAAACACATTTGGATGAATTTCAATTACTAAAAAACTGTGAAAGGCTAATACACATCCACACCCACACACACACACACACACACACACACACACACACACACACACACACACACACACACACACACACACACACAAAACCTGTACCACAACTAGGTATTAGTATTTTACTTGTGATAAGAATTGACTAACATTAAATACTAAAGTGATGATCGAGTGTGTACACCCCTCAGTGGTCTGACATATCATTCAGTATTAGTATTAAAAACGAGATCACACACAAACCCCACAGTGTGCGCTTCTTTACAAACAAGTTAACATTTTTTATGATTAAGCCAATGATCATAACAAACGTGTTATCCATTTTGAGAGTAGAGCCCTGGAATCTTGTGCAGTTTTATACCCCACTCCCCCAAAGTGGTTTGGTATGAATATGCCTGATCATTAGGGATGCATTTCAGAGACAGGTATGAAAAAGTAAATGTACTGTTGACCTGGCTAAGTTAACAACAGACAGTTTAAATACCACTCTAGGTGCCCTCTGAAGTCAGGCCATTCATTCAGGTTAAATACCATATACATACCTCTCAACCTCTTAGCACAAGAGATCTGGACAAAGGCAACATTAATGGGGGAACAAGGGCCCAAAAATAGGGGCAGATTTTTAATAATGCTCATATAAACTTAGAAAGTTGCTAAAATAATAGGTTTTGCATTAGCATGTGTTTTCTGAAGGATATGAAGTATGAAACTCAAATATCTGCCATTATTTTGTGACTTTAATCCTCAATGATTTTCTAGAAAACCTCAAATTTTATGAGGAACAGACCACAAATATAAGAAAAAAATCTGGACATTCTGTAAAAATTTGGACAGTTGACAGGTATGATCATACAGGGATGCTCCATAAAACAGGCCATTGGCCTAGTGGGACTAAATAAGTGAAAACATGTAAATTAAAAAAAATATAGTGAGGCTTCAGAAGCTTTTATTATGTCTCTGAATTAGGTCGAGAGGGACATTAGGGGCATTAAAAGGTGTCAACAATGTACAGATAAAGAATGTATGCAGCAGTCATGAATGACATAAAAGTACATCTGCCATTTGTCAAAGAACTTTTCTGCGTATTAATTTTGGTTGGCCATTATCCAGGATAACACACTTAAGCTAAATTCTTATCTTTCTTTCCATATCTATATGGGATATGGTAGTTGCAAGGTAAGCAATGCTTAGTGGCTAAGGTAGGAACTTGTAAAATTGAGTATTAACACACAATGATGACTTAATTCTCTTTTTTTCTTACTTTTGGAATGCATGCATCAAAGTGTGACATAAATGGAGATTTATTTATTTTCCATTTCTTTAAAAAAGAGACATACCCTGCTGTAAAACATGTAGGGCTCAGTGCATGCACCTTGCTGCTCCTGGTTTGAATGCATATGTGCTTTTTCTCATTTTGCAGTGAAGTTTAAGGACAAGGCTGAGATCATGAGCAGTATGGCCAAGGCCAAAGTAAAAGCCAGAGAAGGAGACAAAAAAGGTGAGCTGGAAGAATTCATCTCAAATTTACACTCTGATTCACAGCTGTTTCATTTATTAATTATGCCAACAGCATATGAGGGTCAAGTAATATTTTTATTTTGTCAAGAAGATATTGTAAGAGTTACTAAAATTTATAACCCAATACTCTTGTATGATTGTATGGTTATCACAATATAACTGCACCCCCCTGACGTCACAGCAGTATTTTCATTAAACATGTTGCTGTTTGACAAGCAGAGGTCTGGTTTATGACACAAACAATAAACTTTAAGTAAAGTATTGAGCTAAATGCAGTACTCATGCAATTTAATTGCTATTCACTGTAAGATAAGTTTAGCTTCATTATGTAGATGATCATCTGTGTACCTGGCCACAGTTAAAAATGACAAAAAAATGGAGTTACAGATTAAGTTTTTAAAACATTTAGATTTCATTGAAAGGTTAAAGATCATGCTAAATCATTTCTATTTATTTAATTTTTAACACTAGCCCTTTATGTCCTAATTCATATAACAGGCTGTAATTAAACACTTTAGTGCACCAGAGGCAACATTTTCAAAGCTGGAAAAAAATTGTACAATTAATACAAAACTTGTTTGAGAGTCTGCCATTAAATTATTTATACTTCTTTTCTGCCTTGTACCAGCTAATTCTAAAAATATTTGCTATTTGTTTAATTTTCTTATTTCTAGTTCCAACTCTCAGATTGCTTTGCCATCTTTCCCACAAACACATAGGATCTTGGTTTGCATAGTTGAGTGACTGATTAAGACCCTTGGGGCAGTATTATAAAAGCTGTTTTTTTTCGTCATGTTTCACACCTCTATACATGCACAGTAACACTCCAAGGATGGAACGCGCAAAGGGCATCACTGCCAAACTGCCCCAAACCTCCACAAGGACCTGACCTCATCAGGACTCCCACCCATCCTAATAAAACACCTTGTGGTTGTTTCTCCTGGTTTCCACCAGGGAAACTGAACTAAGGCGGAGTATACTGAGTATGGTCATATCCCTCCTACCACCAGGATAAGCACACCCACCCTTTCCTGGCAGGCTGGCAGCACTTCAGACTCCTTAGTCACTAATCGGACCCAGGTTGCCCAGGTCATAGTTAGGTCTTTATAATGCCATGGCACTGGCCATAAATTGTACATTAATTGCAGTGATTGCAAATAAGCCAATTAACAGGAGTATTAATTATGTCATTTAACAAGAGCACCAGAGAGAGTGCTGAGTCAGATGCTTGTAAGAAAGTCAAGACCATCCCCCTATTTGAAAATGGTGCTGCATAAAAAGTGGAAACCTAGTGTCCAATAAGTATATTTAGTCCTCTTTGGTATATGGATGGCAAACAAATCAGTCAAAGATATTGCAGATGTCTATCCACATAAGGTCTTTTATCAGACTGGATTCTTGAGAAAGAAAATGTATTATGTAATATAACTTCCTGCACCTAGCTCATTTTCAATTAAAATATATATACCCCACATTCTACATCTCTTTATTATTATTTTTATTATAAAATATATCCATTATATACATTGCATAAGGTATTGTAAATTATATTGGTTGCCTAAATGAATATTATCTATTTTAAGCAGGTCATGGGATTTTTTCATCAAAATAACACATCTGAACATAGTCAAAACATTTTAAATAAAAACAGCTTTTCAGTGTTTAGAATATGTTTAAATGTATAACAGTCCATATATCTGTCTGGTTCTTTAATAGTCTATTTAACATTTATCAATGTAATATTTAGCAGGGCATTTTCACCTGGGATTGAGCTGTTTTTGGAACAGTTCTTGTTGCACAACTGTACATCTGCTTTACTTAAAGATGCAACTTCAGAAGTCTGTCTCTGCATTTGTTGAGTATCACAGTTGTCAGTGTCTGTTTTTTTTTTTTTTTTGTGACAGGACTGATTGTGATAATTCCCGTTGCTACCTCCCTTAACATTTGACTTGGTGTATTTGTCTTAAACACCTGTCTACAATTCCTTGCATACAGCATTCCATCTTCCCCACAAACAACATAGGATCTTGACTCGCTTGACCAACTGTTTGATCTTCAAGCTGTAAATGTTCTATATTTTTATTTTGTCTGCAAACTGCAAATTTGGCAGTTTTCTGAAGTTTCTATCATAGCAGTATGTTGTCACTGCTGACAACTTTCATGCATTTCTGTTACTTTGTTATAGTTTTCTGACATGGGCATAGCAGCTGAAGTAGATCATTTGCTTTTCAACTTTCTGCTCTTCAGCAGTTGAACTAATGAGAGACTGAGTCCCTGCAATGGAGGATTCCTGCATTCCAAAACTGCACAATGCTACTAATAGCTTTTGCTACAGATTTTTTTTCATGAGATGTTTCACTGTTCATAGTTCTCTCTATATGGCTTTTTTCATCAAAATCTGGTATTATATGTTTGAATTTCCAGTCATGCACAGGCATCCTGAATTCTTGACTTTTTCAATCCATTTGCAAACATGATGATATCAGATGTCTCCTTTTCTCAAGTACTGAAGTACTAATCAGACTTGCATTTGTATCTGTCAGTTTGAAATTTTCCATGAAATTTGGAATAATAATCTACTCATGTAAGTTACATGGCTTCTCTAAATTGGGAACAGATCTAAACCAACTCATCTTCAAGGGTAAACACTCTTCACTACCAGAATGACTGTGAAGCATATCAGTTAACTCTTCTTCCTGGTTATTGTTTATGATGTGAATTGCAGATGGCTCTGGTCTATTCTGCTTACTTCATACGAGTCGACATTCATGTCCTTTGCAATAAAATGCTTGCTTTTTCTTTGCATTGATTATTCCCAAATGAGAATCCTGTATCCAGTCATCTTCTCAGTAGATTATGAACTATGATTTTCTCAGCTTTGAAAAATAAACCTTGGGTACAACCTATTTTTTTCTTGAAATAAAAATTTGATGAAATTCAATCCTTAATGAGGATTTTTGGCCACACCATCCTTTCATCTTAATGTCTTTCAATAACTACATTTCAAAGCCAGAGTACACTGCTGGAATTCTTTTAGTTTTCTTTCTGCCATTGATATTACAGTAGTTCCAAAAGGATTTCTAGATCTCTAGTTCTTCTAACAAATCCTGGTGCATCTTAAATAAATAGGTACTACCAAACATATCTGCTGTATATAGTTCTTTGCCTAGTTTGTATTCTGATTTCATATTATACTCCTTTACATTATGTAACACCCGCTACAATATCAGATGTGCCTTGGTCAAAACTTTTTGAATTATGCTTTGCAAAGGTTTGTGGTCTAGACTTCCTGAAATTATTTACCATAGACATATTCATAGTTTTTCAGAGTTATACACTTGATAAAAGTTGTTTTTCTGTCTTAGCATATCTCTTTATTGAATCTGTAAATGCTGTTGACCTACAGGTTTATTGAATCTGTTAATGCTGTTGACCTACAGGCAACTGTCCCACTGTAATATCACATGTTCTATATCATTCTGACTTTGGGTTTTGACATTTACATTATTGCCCTGAATTTGTCTGCATCATGCTTCATGACCCTCTGACATTAGAATATGAACCATGCATTTCAGACTTGCTAGAGTTAGTTTACATTCACTGTTACTTAACTTGAAACTATGGTAGATCAGAATTTGTGTTTACAACACCTTCTAAGCCTTTAAATACTTGTGTAACAAATGTTTTTGGATATTTCTGATGAAGAAATACCAGACAGAAATCTAAGGACTCTGTATCTTCCTAAAGGCATGCAATAATGTTCATAACCTGAAGGTTTCTTCATCTAATTTTAATAACCAGAAATCCTGGTTTGTATGTAGTGCTAAAAACATAACATTTTGCATTCTTGAGATACCTTTTTTCAGTTTGTTCAATGTGTAGTTTTCTGTGTTTATAATATTCTAATATAATTCTCTCTATATATTCTCTCATTATATTCTATATGTCCTAAATAATATTTTATCCCAATCTTGCTGGTAAGTACATAGGTGAATTTTATCTTTCTTCATAGTAGTGCTGTGATGTTCACCCAATTGGTTGGCTGTAACTGCTTCTCAATGATAATTTCCATTGACTTTAGTTACTGTTGTACTTTACCCTTGAGAGTTAATGGTGCTTTTATTTGTATGTAATATTTTCTTTCCATACTCATTAAGTATTTAACTTAAACAACATATTCAAACATTGCATCATTGCTGTGTCTCTACCAAGTGCTTAGGATGTTTCTGTGACTGTATGAAAGATTCTGTGCAGAGGTGTTCTGTGGTTTCACAGTGTGAGTTTGGATCACTATTTCTAGTGTTTTACAAGTTAAATGATTGAAGTATTAAGATAATTTACTTGTTATAGTATTAGGAGTTTCTGAAATAATTGTATATTCATGTCAGTGGGTTTTGACCCATTGTTGGCAGCCAGTGGTCAGACTATGTTAAAAGCATGCACAAAGGTCCCTAAGTAGTACTTTCATACTCTAGCACTTCAAAATCATCATGTTAAATCCTGCACCTGTTTCTGGTATAAATTCAGTATTTTACTGATTGATTCTCAGCATTTATTTTCAAAAAAATCTAACTTGCATTTCTGTTTAAGTGCCTCTGATGCATTTTCAAATTTCACAGTGTCAATATTTTTTTCAATTCAATTTCATATTACTGTTCAGCAACTAGGAAACTTTTTGAACATAGTTGCTCTGATTTTGTACACCTTAGAATATATATCCTTTCCCAGTAGAGCATATACAGAGTTTCTCAAAAGCAGGATAATGCTTTCTGTGATATGTATAAGCCAGGCCTACTATATGAGGCTTTTGCTTTAACTGCATACCTCCTTTACCTGACCTCTATTAGTACAACAATACACTGTTATTAGCATTTTTCATATTGTTTACATTTGCAGCATATCCCCACTTAGTTTCTTATTGTTGTCTTTGTTTGATTTGTATTTTATTTTATGCACATATTTTCCCGAGTCACCTCTTATTATTTCACTTGTACTTCTCATATTGGCATGCTTTGAAAAGGCCAGGTCTGTTTCTCTTAAAAGCCTGCTCCTTGTTTCATCATATCTTGCACCACAAATCATTCAGTCTGTTATACAACTCACTAAATTTACAATTTTAGGTGTGTTCTATAGCTCAGTAATGTAATCATCTGAAGTGGCTATAGGACTCTGTATACTTATAAATAAAAGTAGGTGAATAAATATCAAATTATGCTAGAGGTGGCCCATGGTAAACTATTATTGAATACCTTGAATTAAGATGGCAAATCAAGCTTAATGCTTTAAAACATCCAGGTTTAAATGACAGTTTGTCTCATGCTAGTATATTAAAAATGCATTCTTACTTGGTTTGAGTAAGAACATTTTTATATGTGTGTTTCCCTTTAAGTATGGCTTTAACATTAGGTTTAGCCATGCATATAAAGTGGTAGGGAAAGCATTTTTATTGTTTTTTTGCTAATATGTGATTTTTTTCAAGAGGGTTATTTAAATCAAATGTGACTTACTGTTTCTTAGATTCTGATGGTCTGTTTATTATACACCAGATGAAAGCACTAAATCTTTTGTGTGAGAAATAAAGAATTCGGTTTTCCTTCATCTGGCTGGCTGCATCTTCATTTTCATCTGTTTGTTTCTTGGTACCTGGTGGATTTGTGATGTCTAACACTGTGGATGTGGCCTAACCTCCATATAATCTTTGCTAGACTGAGCTCCTTATAAAGCAAGGGCACCAGATGACATCCAACTTCTAGCTAGTTTATTAGTATTTGGGTCATTGATTTGCAAATGCACATACCTTGCAGAAAATGGTTGTGTATCCTGGGGGGACACAGTTGTCTTGATTCCCGAGATGAACATGTTCACCAATAACCTTATACTCCCACACAGTTTTATACTACCACACAGAGAAAACAATCAAAGGTAAATTTGTAAATTAGTATGTTGATCTGTATATTTACTGTTTTAAGAAAATGTATAATTGGAAAAAAGAAAAAATATGCTTTTAGGTAGCATGTGTAAGTACTATACATAGATATGAAAAACAGCAAACATTTTATATAGCCTGCTCTCCCACACTAATCATTTGCTGCATTTTTATTTGCAAGCAGTATTGCAAACAGTCAGTACATACATTCCACCCTGCCTTCAATCACCATTGTGATGAAATATGGCATTATTTTACAAATCATAAGTCACTTTAATAGACTTTTGTTGGGGGTGTCTGTGGTACCACACCATTTTCCAGTTTCCCATTTGGGTCTTGTTTGGCACTGCATATCTCAGCAACCAATTAAACCTCTCCTTCTCAATGTGGTATGCAAATACTGTTATGTAGCTAGGGCTGTAATTTTTTGTGCTTTCAACCAGGTCTGCTTAGTGTAAGTAAAGTCAGTGTCTGGTATACTTTTTTATTTATCATATTTTTATTTATCCTTTGTTGACTTGGTTAGTCCTGCTAGGCTAGTAGTCTCTTTTCAGGGACCTAAAGTGGCATTTATACTAACTAGAGGAAATGTCCCTACTCTTTGGAGATGAGGAAGTGAAGCACTGTATTCTGCTGCTAGGTGGTGCCAGAGGTCTACTACTGCAGTTATGGGAATTCCAAGATAGAGGCGAGTACAGCAGAGATCGAGAAAGAAGCAGAAGAATATTTGCCGAAGGAAGGAGAAGGAAATTAAATAACTGTTAGAGAGCTGAAATTTGGAGGAATGGGGGCACAAGTGCTGGTAGATTTGATGAACCAGGCAGAGGTAAAGGAAGGAGAGGAAGTGCATTGGCGTGACATGATGAGGAGACTGTTACAGGAAGAAGAAACTGATAGGTTGGAAACAGAATCAACAGCTGGTTAAGGGAAAACATTGCAGCTATTTTTGTCTTGTAGAGTAGCCAGTTTTAAGGGCTTACCTCTGCAACAAGGTTTTTTGTTTCAAGAAAGAAGTCAAATCAAATATAACAACTGAGAATGGTAAGGGAGGATTGTTTAGGTACCGAGGTGAACCAAAGCATGCTAGATCTGTGGGGGATGAAAATCATTTAATACATGACTGTGACAAAGAAAGGTGTGGCCAATGTTGGGAGAGGGGACATAGAGCAAAAACACTCTGCCTTTTTGTAGAAAATGTTAAGAATTTGGAAACTTATGGCTTGACTGTATTATATTAAAAAAGAGTCTCTGAAGAGGAAAGCTTAGAAGAAATATAAACAGTACAAAATCTTACTACAGAAGATTTTGAAAGAGAAGGTTGGGGAAGGGGACACTGAAGACTTGTTAAACAATAAAGGAGCAGTTAGAGAAGAAATAATAATTCAAAGGGAATTTATCAAACTACAGGAAGAGAACAGTTATGTAATTTCATAAACTGAAGAAGAAAATGGAGAAATGGAGATGAGAAAAACAAGAACAAGATAGTGAACAATGAGTTGGTAGGATACTTAACAGAAAGAAGAGAAAAATAAGATATTGGAATAAAATACAAAAAGAAAAGGATGATTTAGGAATTTTAGCATTAAATGTGAGTAGCATTAAAAACTATATAGAAGGTTTGGTGGTGGTTGATTGGTGAAAAAAAAAAATAGATGTTTTTTGCTTGCTAGATACCAAAAAGAAGGAAAAGGGAAAAGAATACAGGCCATATGGCAGTGAGAGTTGTTTGGTTAGTAGGAAATGAGACATGTTCTGGAAAAGGAATTCTTATAAAAATTGAAGAATTAAGAATTTTAAATGTAAGAATAGCAGTACTAGGAAGGGTAGTGTTATGGTCAAAAAACAACTTCATGCAACACAGTTCAGTAGAGTAGAATAATCTCCTTTATTATAAGAAAACACACATACATAGGAGACTAAGCAATCAAGGTCTTGTCTTCTTGAACAAGGCAAGTGTAATAATTTTTATATGGCAAAAGTTTCTGAGCAAACATTTTGTTATCTATCAGACTGTTAGAAAAATATGTATTAGTAATATGCATGCTTAGTGCATTCGAGGTTTAAAAGGGTTAATACATTTATTCTGTTCACACTGCATGAATCTGCCCAGCTATTAGAAACTTAACAAGAAGCATTCTATTTTCTGATAATGTCATCAAATAACAAGAAGTAATTCATTTCTACTAGTGTCATGAGACTTAACAAAGAGTTATTGATTTTCTGCTTATGCCATGAGAAAGTACACAGCTGATAGAAGCTTTGATAAGGAACACAATGGATGCTTGAAAGTATAAACCGTAGTCAGCATTACTTGTACCTAAGCTAGAAATGTACCTTGAATCTAGGCAAAATGTAACACATATATTAGAACTGCACAATTGAAGAATTGAAAGTTTGTGGTATGCTAAAATAAGCCCCAAGGCCAGGTTGTTTTTCTCAAATGTTTTCTAAATCAGCAGTTATTCTCAACTAGACAGCAATTAGTCTAGTAACATTTTCTGTAGAACAATACAGAAAGCTGTGTCTAACTACATCAGCAATAGAAGTAACATTTCTGTGTGGCATGGAAAGAACTGTATAAAAATGCCATACTAATTATTAATGTTCAGACAAACCATTCTGCCAGCATGCTTTGTCTCCTTGCTGCAAGTTAATAAAGGGTGCCTTGCTTGAACCTTATGTGAATTGGTCTTTGAAGTTTTTTCCTTTGACACAGACTATAGCCACTGGCCAATTAAAATTGCAAACCTCTGTGTTATTTTGCTAACTAAAGAATATTTAGACCCTTTATCTGTGCCTTTTCTTATTAGGTCAAGTTTTGATCTTCCGCATTGAAATTATCCATGCTGGTGTGATCCACATTTTCACTAGGAAGTAGAAAGATTTGAGCACAGGCCTAAGCTGTCAGGATCTAGCTTGAAATAATACAAAATTCCACTTTTGAAGAAAGAATATTGCATAAACACTAAACATTTTCCGTTTTTAGACTTCCCCTTTATCGATCTATCTCCCATGTAATGCTGTGAAAAATCACTTAAATTATATAATTCATAATGACTGGATAATAATGGCACATTTTCACATGGGTGGAGACTTTTTCACATGTAATCATGCATTTTCCTTCTGATCTTGACATGCACAAAGCTTATACAGATGCTTAGCAAAAATGGTTTTATGAGCAATAAACAGGTGTATGTGTGTTTGATAAAAGACTATTTGAGTATTTTTCATTTTAAAACTATCTTCCAAACAACTTGTCATTCATTCGCCCCAAATTTCTTAACATACTTTCCTCACTACTTTGTTCTTCATTATGATTTTCATCAATTGTGGTTAGTGGTACTATTTATTTTCTATTTTTAATATACACATTTTGTAATTTAATATTTTTATAGGTTCAAGAAGCTTCATGATCAGCATTTTGCACACAAATAAAATAATGTCTAAAAGCATTATAAAAAGGGTGATAAGCAAATACCTCCCTACCCAACCAGAAAACAGGTTAGTCAGCCATGCCCATTAGGAGCTGTCAGCTTCTTTAGCATGAGACAACTCTGCAAATTTTTGAATAATTTCTAAGTGACTATGTATAGCATACTCATTATCAGGAATGAATGAGCAGCACTCAGTTTGGATGAGTGTACATGTTCCTCCCTTAGAAAACAAGGATAAAGTTGAGTGCCATGTGATTCTGCAGCACTGCGGTACATATGGCAGTTATTTCAATGATATTCAGATTAACTGATTTAAAAGTTGCATTACTCAATAATTCTAATAATTTAGATAACTTTCTCAGTTCTCAAATTGATTTTACTTTAACAATCTTGAAGCACACAGATGTGTGTTTTAGTTCTCAGTAACAACACCTCTACAGAATGTGGAACTGCCACAGAAGTCTTGTGCCCAAGAGTTGGAGCAGCCACCATTCCTACTATGTACATTGTTGCAGCTACATGCTCTAAAGCAGTGAGAGATGACTGCATCTAGGGATTAAGATTTGTACTGAAATAAGCAACAATTCTAAAACCATTTTTTATATGCTTTGCTAATAATCCTAATGCTTCTTTGTTCCCTGCACAGCAAAATAGAAAAATATCTCTTTGAATTATCAGGTAACCTCAGAGCAGGATGATGAAAAGTAAAGCTTTTAGCAGAACAAAAGCTTGTTCATGATGCTCATGACAGCGTAAGGGCTTAGGGGATGTCATTCTTTAATAATTTTAACAAAGGCTTTACTACATGTATGTAATTTGAAATCCATTGTCAACAGTAACCTTTCTGTCCCAGAAAAGCCTGCAACTGTTTTAACTTTGTAAGGCATGATGCAGCTTGAATAGCATGATGGTAAAATTTGCTGGGATCCCTCTAAAATGACGTTTCCTAAATATTGGATTTGCAGTTTTCACAACTGCAATTTTGTCTTATTAACCTTGGATCCCAGTTTTGCTAACTAAGATAAAAGAAAAATAGTATCTTGTCAGGGGTTGGAGTATGACTCAGAATCTCAAAGCAAATTATCCACATATTGCATTAAGGTAGATCCACATGGAAACTGCATTTTATCTAGTTGTTTCTTCATTTCTCTAGAAAAAAGAGTATGTGATTTGACATACTCTTGAGGTAACAATGTTCATGTATATTGTTTTGATTTGTATGTAAAGGCAAACAAATACTGACTGTATGGGTGAATAGGGATAGAAAAGAAAGCAGGGTAAATATATAACACAGAAAAGGTGGTAACTATATGTGAAATACAACTTAGTATAATAGCCAAATTAGATTCTACAAGAAAAGTTGTCACTACTACTCTATTAACTTCTCTTAAGACTTGTACAAACCTATAGGAGTCCTTGCCTATTTTTTTAACCGGCAAAATAGGATTCTTACGTGGGCTTCTGGTAGGGACTATTATTCCATACTGGAGTAATGCAGAAATGGCAGATTCAGTTATTTTCTCTGCTTCTGTTGATAAAAGGTACTAAACTACAATTGGTAGCAACTCATAAGGTTTTAAAATAACTCTTACTGGTTCTACGTCTTTTATTAGCCCTACCTCATTGTCATGGGTAGTTCATAGCTGCAGGGGATCAGTTTCAACTGCCTTCAGATCACCTATACTAGAGGTCTATTCTGATCTAAGTACTGGGAAGAGTTTGTCTTTGTTTGCACAAATATGAGCTGAATACAGATCCAAGGGGGAAGGTTCAGTCAGAATATCTAGAAAAAGTTCCATTCAGAGTGCAAAACATGAAACATCATAATTTACTTAAATTCCTACCTAAAAGATTGAAAGGAACATGATTTCCTACAATAAAAGCATACTGTTCTTGTAATGGACCTTCTTGAATTGGGACAGATTTTGTCTTTGGATAATTCAAAGAAACCACAGAACCACCCATACCCTGAAAAGATTTTGTGAAGAGAGGCTTTTCACATTTGAAGATGTTATTATAGACTAAGTTGCTCCTGTGCCGAGTAGAATTGCATACTGTGACATTAACAAAGGGACTCTTCTTGTCCACTGCTACCAAAGGAAACAACTGTATCTCCTGTTCACGGCTGTCCAAATGGTCTTGCTGGTACATTCATAGTTGCAAAGCAGTGCTCCAAGTAGGAGGCTGTCTGTCTGCTTGCTGTGGAGCATGGACACTGGGCTGAACAGATGGATCTGTTTGCTGAAGACTAGAACACTTATTACACCAATTTCCACTCTGGCCGCAATTAAAGCAAGGACTAATTTGTGGCCCATGCTGTTAGGTCCAAGGTGAGGTAGGGAGTAAACATTTTGCTGGTATTATCCTGGGATTTGTTGTGGAAATAATCAAAATCTACTTCTACCTCTCTGATTTCTCCTCCCCCACCCCATTCCCCATGAATCAGTATTGAATTGTTGAAATTGGACATCCACTAATTTCTTTTGTTCTTTTTCCTCTCTTGACTATGTTGTCTGTCAGGTATTGTGCTTGGTTAACAACTTCATGCATACCTAAACTGGGCCAATTTAGACAAAGGTTCTGATCTTATATGGATGGTAATATGCCTTCTACAAATTCTGCTGACAGTTCACTGGCTAGTGCTCCTTCATTAGGTTCTGGATGCCTTGAAAAAGTCTCACATGCATCTATCATGTGTTGTAAATGGAATACATTCATTTGAGCATTCACACTTACCTCAAATGGGTGCAACGCCGAGTTGGAATGTCAAATTTCACAGTAGCGAATGGTCAGAATGTACAAAACACTGAATGCGACATTTCCGACTGCTCTACCACGTAAACAAGCACTACCATGGGTCAAAAGGGGGGGGGGGTATTTTGCGTTTTGCATAAATTGTGGTCAGAAATAGGAGAATTTGCTGCACTGCTTTCGAACATTTCCCAGTCGGCCATTCACCGGCCGATCAAATGAATGTATACCATTGTAAACATGCATCAGTAGATACATTTTCGTTCTGTACAATATCTTTAATTTGTGGCCATTTCTGTGTTGGAAGGCATGCTGTAGTTATTGCCTTTAGTAAATTATCTCTCGCTGTTAGGAATAACTCATCTGTGTGCTCTGAAACACTGTCTCCTATAGCTGACTTTTCCCATATTTTCTAAAAATATTTGGAGGAGTGGAAACTTTTTAAACTGCCCACAAATCTTCAGTTGTAGGTTTTTGTAACTGTACATGTCTTTCCAAAATTCTAACATATCTAACAGAATGTGTTCAAATGGGAGGGAGAGAATCTACAATAGTTTGGAAATCTGCTGCAGTCCATGGGCAGACGACTCTTATAGTAGAATTGGCATCACCATCCTGGGCCACTGCAGGGTTAGGTATCTCTCTCAAAAGGTGAATCTGAGTATTAGATGATGTGTTGATGGTAGAGATGTCTTTGAGGGGAGCTTTTATTATTAAATTATTTAACGCATCTGTGTTTTGTCTCAGAGATGAAATTTTGTTTTGGATAAAACTCTCTACCTTTTTTGGTGTTCCAATTAACATTTGATCAGAATTTGAAACAGTGTTCTGCTGTCATTTTTGCCAGAATTTAATGTAATAAAGCGAACATTTAAGTTAGGTTGAAGTAGTAGAAGTGACTTGGGAAGTATTGGGGAAATAGCAGAGGGGTTATCTTTGAGCCATTGTGCTACTACTTGGTCTCCCAGAGAGGGAGGGGTATCTGCATCATAAGAAGCAGAATAGTCATAAGAGGAAGTGGGACCTGAATGAATCAGGGGCCAGTCATTGTTAAAATTAGTCAGGTTGAGTTATTTTCAGTTTTTCAAATAGTTTTAAAGGTCAAAGTTCCTAGGTACCATGAGAATTATCTCCTGCACATTTCTGTAATGTATTGACTGTTCTGTTAGCTGTATGCAGCTGTGATTTTAATCTAGTAGAACAATATTTTAAACTAATAACTACAGATTCCTTTTCCTTATTCTTAGATTCTTCTTGTCAGTCATTAAAAGCTGACCAACAAGAGGCAAGTACTTTATTTCTGAAACAGACTTATCAAAAGTTCCACCCTCAAGAAACTGCATTGCACTATCATTTTTAGTGAGATAAGACCATTTTTACCAGGAATTATAGCTGTCTCATCCATAGTTATTAATCATATGTCTGCCTGGATTCAGATCTTTTAATACCCCCACTCTGACACCCATTGTAACCTTAATACAATGTAAATGTTACCCACTCACACATATTAAAACCCACTCTCATACAGTAGGATGAAACCTACTGTCATATGAAATATATGCAAATGTGATTAAAATTCACTCTCATATGATATATATGTAATGTAGCACACTGTTATACAATTTTAATCCAGTCTTATACAATTTAACCCACTTTCATACCAAAGTCAGTAAACTACTTGCCTGTAAAGCTTTCAAACTCTGCTGAAGGTGAAAAAATACAGCTGTGCTGACACACCAGAAATGCACCAATCAGAAAACCTGTCAAGAATAGTTCCAAATGGTGATTTCTGCTGCAGCAACTCACAGATGGCTCAGAATCCAAGACCTCATGGCACCAAACTGTTAAGGCCAAAAACAACTTTATGTAACACAGTTCAGCAGAGTAAAATAACTTTCTTTATTGTAAGAGAGACATGTAAGCAGAAAACTAAGCAATCAATGTCTTGTCTTCTTGAACAAGGCACCTGTAATCATTTTTATACTGTAAAAGTTTTTGAGCAACCATTTTATCTACCAGACTAAAGCCACTGACCAATTAAAACTAAACACCTCTATGTTATTTTGCTAACTAAAGAATTTGCAGGACCATTTATTTGTGTCTTTCTTCTTTAGGCACTAGTTCTTATCTTCCACATTGGAACTATTCATGTTGGCACTAGGAGGTAGAAGGATTTCACCACAGCCCTAAGCTGTCAGGATCCATCTTGAAACAATAGAAATTCCACTTCTAAAGACAGACTATGGCATAAAACACTAAATATTTTCCCTTCTTACATTTCTTCCTTCTTAGTAGTGATATGAGAATGAGTCAAGTATATATAAGATTAAAAGGGATACATGAGTATACTAATATGACAGAGAGAAAACAGTTTTTGAAGAAATTAAAAAAAATGTTAGCAAATATGTCAGTAGTGATGTTAAGAGATTTTAATGTAACCTGAAGAAAGACAAGGGAAAATAAATAGGATATTAAGATGTTAAAGGAATTAATAAAATGTGGAGATTTAAAAGTTGGAAAGAATACAGAATGGACATATAAAACAGGAATTTTTAAGACAGAAATTTATTATGTAATTTACTCTAAAGTCATGAATGAACTAACATAATTACAAATACTGAGGTTTTCAGACTATAGATTAATATCTGTAGAGAAGTGGAAGACAGTGAAATAATAAAGAAGGTTAATGGAATAAAGAAATTAAATGCAGAGTTTAAAAAGGAGAAAGACATGCTAAGAGACAGATAGCAAAAAATCAAAGTAGGCAATATGCATATGTTCTAAGCTGTATAGATTCATTTGATCACTCAGTTATGAATATATCTCTCAGTAGAGAGGCATCCATCAACCTAACCTTTGCATTTCATAAAAACTTCCCCTCTGTTGATGTACTGATTATAGCTCCCAATCTTTCTGTTGCATAATGCACCTCTTTCCTCATTTCTGATATACTCCCAACCTATAAATCATCCTAACTGACTCAATCATCTCTGTCTTTCTATGCTCATCTTGTTGTAAATGCTGTAACTTTTCTCTTTATGTGCTCCCGTGAGGCACATGCCGTAATATTCCATATCTTATAATTACCATGTTTGTTTACCTCATTTTTCACTACCTGTAATTATTATAATACTCTATGCAATACTTTATCAGAAATAACATTGTATTACACAATGTATGACTTACTTTTCACCAAGAACTAGGCGTGGTATTATCACAACAAATCAGTTATATTTAATACACATATGTATGTAGTATAATATTTTTTGTATTATAACTAATTGTATGATTTATGTTTTATGTTCTTAGAGGTTTTCTCCCCCAGGCATCACTGAAAGTGGCTTTAGCTCACTCAGACAGTCCCAGTAAATGAAGGAAATAAGTAAATAAATTGAATGAATAACAAAATAAATATTAACAGTCCCTCAACAGCACAGATATGACTATCACCTGATAATTGGTCATATAGTATCCTCATCTCTGGTCAAATCAGATCACAAATTCGTAATCTTCTTTAGGGTATTAAAGTCCACCACAATAAACACCACTAAATTTAAGAATTAAAAAAAATTGAAACTACATGTTGAGGTCTCAAAATTCCACTTGAAGATTTTCAGCCTCCATGTAGCTTCAACTGCATATCTCTCAACTGTCCCTTTTTAGCAGAACATCCCATATTTTTTCCATTTTTGACATATCACTCATAAAATGTTTATTTTTCTGGTAAATTGCTAAGTATTACAATTATACAGTAATGCCAGACATTAGAGTTTAATTCCTCTTACTCTTCAGAAAATGCACATTAATGCAAAAATGTTTGTTCTTGTAACTTTTCAAAGGCAATTGGAATAATATTTAAAAATAGTCCCTATTTTAAGGGCTCTGTCCCCTAATTATTTTTTGGCTTTGGGCAGAATGTTTCAGCAAGGAAATTAACAGGTATGCTCACCTGGCACTCATACCAATATATTTTACTTCTATTCAACAAATAAAACCCAAAAAGTAAAAAGGTCACACAAACCAATTAGTAAAGCTAGAGTTTTCACTGTGTGATACCTTAAACCTCCTGTAATAGAGGCCCTATGGGTTATATGTAAATAGTCCCTTAAGGACATCACATGTTTCAGCTATATGGCTTCTGCATGTCCATGAATTTTGTTTTTCTTTTTTAAGTCTTTATGGATAAATTCAGGCCAACAAAGCCAAACACCACTAGCTGTGGACATACTTCAGAAACACAGGGGGCCAGATTGAATAAAACCTACACTAAGTGTACAATATTCTGAGTGAACAGACTACACAGACATAGCACACACCTTCTTCCTCCTAATTTTAGTTTTCCTACTGATATCCTTGCAGCTGTAAATATTGACAGGGATTCATAAAGGTTACCACAAAGTGTATAATACATGTACAGTTAGTGTAATCTTTCTGAGTGAATAGAAAGCACAAAAATGTGATAAGAATTTTATTGAAGACATATCGTGTACACTTAGTGTACACTTAGTGTAGGCTTTATTGAATCTGATGCAGGGTCTTTCGACCCTGATGTCCATAACCATTAAGGTGTCTCCAAAATATGTCAACTAACATCCAAACCAAAAAGTAAAAAGGTCACAAAGACAAACTAATTAGTAAAAACTACAAGGAAAAAACCTAGCCAAGCTAGAGTTTTCACTGTGTGATACCTTAAACCTCCTGTAATAGAGGCCCATGAAGTATATACAGATGACCCCTTAAGGACATCAAGTGTTTCAGCTATATGGCTTTTGAATGCCCATGACATTTGCTACATATAAAACAGGCTTATCTTGAGGATTATTTGAGAACCTATAAATTAATCCATGGCTTGTTTTACCTTCTAGAAAG